>NW_008751954.1:385545-391046 GCF_000715545.1 Opisthorchis viverrini
TGAAGCATACTGCTAACGCGGTAAAAAAAATACTCAGTATATACATTTGAATTTGTACAAGAAAATATTATGCGTTGCTGGTTTACATTCCAAGTTCCCAGTCATGCGAGTAGTAGACAAAAGGAGTGTTTTTCTGGATTTTTATGAAGCTAAACTTACAGAACTATATCAGTTTCTGCGAGTGTTCCGTAATGAAGTGCCTATCAAGTAGTATACAGTTTTCAATGCATTGGTGGCAAAAAGTTTCGAGAACCATTTTTTAGAAAACGAATGCATAATTTCGAACCCAAATATGGAATTGTATTTTCCAATTGTAAGCGATTGCCGGCTGCAGGGCTTGGTGCCGTTTTGATATTCAGATAACATCAGGATGCTGGTTCCAGGGACCGCCAGGAATTCTAGGATATCTCGGAGACTGAGGTCTTGAGTTGGGTTGGTTAGGTCCTTTTTCTGCATAAGTATGTCCGAGAGGGTTAAATCTTTCAGCATTTCTGTGGGCTTCTTTCTAACTAGTAGTGTAAGCGGCCCACGTTTATGTCAGCAAACCTTTGCCGTTTTATCTTTTATTCAGGGTTTCATATTTTACAGATATTCTTGTCTCTCAGTACCATTTTTTGGTAGCAATCATAAATCCTACGCACCGCCACTGTCGCTAGTACAGTACATACCGTCAAAGCATTACACCACTTTATACTGCTCTGAGTCGAGCCAAGTACCTCGTTTAGTAGAAAATTTCCGGTTATTCATCCCAGCCATTTCACTTTATCATTCTCTCCGTACTGTTCACTCTATTGCTCGTTGAGCAAACTCGAACGGATGGCTGATAATGTCAAAGACACTGCACGATGTGGGCCACCATCTCCTCCTTAATTGTACAAAATTAAGGATTAGCTCAGTAGGAGTAACTCAAAGTAAATTGAAGGAAAAATCCATTCCTGGGCATCTGGAGCAGTTGGGGTCAGAGAAGCATTTCCCGTGGTCTGGCATGGTGAATGCGAGAAGCAAAAACAGCGAGACAAGAAATGTCCTTGTTTGTGGTATTCAAGTTTTAGCTTGATTTGAGAGCAGAAAGAGTACATCTCAGATAATAATATCTATATCTCAAAGTGGTGCAGATCGTGTAAGAGGTAAATAGCAGAAAAAAGAATGAGGAACCCGTCACCATTTATAAAAACTCACGCTGGACGAATAGTCAGATCATCCGCATAGCTTCACATTAAGAAGCGTTAGTGTTACTGGGATGGGACAGTTATCCAAACGTCCTGTAATGGAAACGGAAGATAACCAGCCACTGGGCACAATGTAATTCATTCAAAAGGAACTGTCCGTTCACAATGAGAAGTTAAAAAGGAAGTCAAGAATTGCACATTTAACCGTAGGTTTGATTTTGTTCACAGAATGACCAATGAAGTGAACGAGGAAGGGGATAACATATGTCTATTAGGTCAATCAGAAATCAGTAAAGTAAGGCAGGCAATGATTCACATGATGAAAACTTTTTAGTGATTTTCTGTAGGGTTGGCGAAACGGCATTTGGACAATACTTTCAAAACACTTAGGGAATGGGCTCACAACGAGGGGTTTACCGGTAACTGGAAAAAGATGCATTCATTTTGTTCGGCACCCTCATCTCGTCCGTATATCACCTGAGCGGATGGGGAATTTTTCCAGAATGGCCAGTAAGATTGTCAGTTGACACGATTTGAGGAGATATCATGAGGATGCTTTGACCCAATAGGATGGAGAATTTTGAAAGTCAATGGAATCCGATAGAAACCCACGCTTAATGGATCCGGCCCTGGGTATTCCACATTCATGCCAAGCTCCACATATCTTTTGGTGAGACCAAGCGGACAAGCGTACAGGCTTCATTTATTTTTGTATCTGTTAACTGGGTCCATTAGCATCTGAAATGTGCAACAGTTAATTCAACTGTTTCGGTTCAGATGAACACCAGTCTCCCAGTCTCAAAGCGGATCCTTCTGTATATATATATATATATAGAGAGAGAGAGAGAGAGAACGGGATAAGGCTCGACTAGCATAATTCGTCATATGGAAGTGCAAAGCGCCATCAAAAATTAGTTGGGCCGCTAAATTGTTTTTATTTCAACTTATGCAGTTCAAGTGCGTTCCAGTAATCTGTTTCAGGTCAGCCGTTAGTCGGTCAACGCAACATCGTTGTCAGTAACAGTAGGCCACTCAGAAGAGAGAGAATCATCTGTGTGCTGCACTGATCAATGACTGGAATTTCCCTCGAATATGTCGCAATGAGTAAAGAGCAGCAAAATGGAGGTTTACTGGTTGTAACTGAACATACAACTATGGTCAATACATTTACAGAAACATAGCCTCTCGCTGCATTTCGGCAATCAATTTCCAAAAAAGTAGTCGGTTTGGTTTATTCGACAACACCGAGTATGGAGACTGGGGTTACTTTCTGTGAAAAAGAAGTAAATGATTGCAACCATATTTAAACGACTGGCAAAGTAGCTCCATAAACTTATCATATTGAAGGCTAAAGTGCCAAGGAACATCCCAGAAATGACATGCGTTTCGTTGAATCGCACTTGTAAGGGTATCATTCTGTCCCTAAACATTACTCAAAGTTTCAAGAATCCATATTTATTCTAGGTCGTTCTAATGCCTGAAGATCTCTCTTGGCCACGCTGTCACACGAGCCAATAATTCAGTTTCCACGTCATAATTAAATAACTTGTGACTTTATCAAAAATTGTAAAGCAATTATTCTGATAACTCAGTTATGCAGGACGCCAGAAATTTGGGATAGTTTCATTCTGTGAGGAATGCTGACTGTGCAGTCAAGTAGGCGGAATCCTATTCGGTTGCCTGAAATTCACTCTGACAGAAGTGGAACTGGCAATATTACGGTTATTCGACCTGAAATCAGACCGCAAATGACATTCAATATATGATATGGGAATCCGTGGACAAACAATCAGACAGTTTTAGAATATCAAATGCAGAAGACCGATTCGTGAACCATGGAAAGGCTGCAGATTTTCAACCGATTCAACCAATCAGTAGGAACGTTTGGGTTTCAAATGAAGCCGCATGTTTACTTTGCATTTCAACATGCCTCGAATAAAAATTTGTATGTTTTGAATTGCACAGAGGGTTGACTTCAGTCGTGATCTGTTACGTAATCGGTTCCGTCAAGACTGCTTTTCTCAGAGAGCACACTGCTTCACTTAAAGAACATTTATTCGTCACACAAAACATGGGATTCGATCGGTTTCCACGAATGTGGAACTTGTCCTCAAACTTCCAAGATGTGACCCTCAATGAAAGTTCGCACTTATCAACTACGGTTGAAATAAATCAATCTGCAAATGTGATCGAGGTGTAAAAGTGATGATGTGTCGTTGAACGCTTGTAAATTGATGAGCAACTCAGTTCGTTCGTTTTATTCTTCAACCAGACTCGCATATCAGAGCTCAGCTGACCAGATACATGGGAATGTATTCTCTTTATAGGTTACGCTAGTACGAGTAGCTTTTTCTCCAAGTTGTCACCTTCATCCACTCACAGAACTTCGTATATAATTCCGCATTCACACACCTCGAGAAACAACCATGGGAACCGGGCGCAAGCTAATCGCTGCCGATCAGGCGTTAGTCGTCAAGTGGCTAAATGTTCGTCCATAAGCCGGAAGGTTTTGTGAGCTGAACACTGATGACGGAGAGGTTGTAGAATGACTCTGGGTCTTTCAGTAAAGACTGGCTCCACTTACCGGATTAAAATCACCCCTACTAACAGCAACAATCGGATTACCCGTAATTTAAGTCGTTAGGTCTCTCCCCGGGCAAGACGGTTTAGTGGTTAGAGCGTGGATTTACTGACCGGAACATCCGCGCTTCGAACTCAACCTCTGCCTCTAGACTTTCCCTGTGTAGGCTTGGGCAACCTGGCAGTATCCCAGCCCTCGTGATTCCTTCTGGTGGCATGGCAGCTAGGCCCGAAAGGATTCAACAGCTGGACGATATGGTACTAGTTCTGTCCCGCAAAATATACCTGGGAATTAGAATTTATAACAGTGGTTCTATGCCTAACTGGTTTGGGAAAAACACTAATAAGTGAAAAATATGCGCTCTAGACGTTTTTGCGACCACAGCGTCGTGAAATTTCATTTGTATTTTTCTGCTACAGACTTTTTCACATTGTTTCACTGTACTTTTAGAATGTGTATGTGCAGGTGTACCTGACTCTTCAGTGATCCTGTTTCAGGACACCATCAACCTAGCTTCGGTGTCACAGATGTTATTTAGACGTTACGCTTTTTTACTCTACTTTATTGTACGGGATTTGAGTCAGGTGGGCCTCGACAATGAAAGGTGGGCAGTACAACGCCTTCGGAAAACGGAACTAAAGGCAGTTGTAGATGATACGAGGGACATAGAACGCTGCGTTTCTCTGTTTGGTTACATCAATCTCCTGAGTACTTATGGAATTTGTTCAGACAGCTAGCCCTGAGGTCGCGGGTTCGAGATTCACCGATATTTTGTAAGATGCACACGAGTGGTAATTTGTAGTAAGGATGAAACAGGTGTACAGTGCTTTTCAGCTTTTCAGTATAGATTGGCTTCACTTACGGGATGAAATCTCCATCAAAAGATTGTGTATCTCGATGCCAGAACATATGAAGAAGGATTTTGTTCACTGTTAACCGTTGTTAGTTCACCCATTTTGTCGCGTGAACAGGATCGCCATTCATATTTACGGGTATCTTACCTACGGTCCGCGTGAGTATAATAGAGTTTTGAAAAAGCACACTGGATGGATTCTTGAACACAGTGATACAGAAAAGTGTCTTTTTGCGTGAAAAACCTCCATGCTTCCCATTTCAGAGTGAATCTCCCACCACCCAGGAAGGGCGCTGGCGCGTTGTTATCATCGATGGAGAAGATGTATTTGCATGCCAGCGAGAGAACTTTACAGTTACTATGCCTGCGCAGAAGAATTCAATTTCAGTCCGATAGTTTATTTATTTGGATTGTTGCCTTAGCATGCATTGGTGCTTAGCTACTGAAACTCTGATGCGTACATCCGGGCACTTTTCAGGCTTTGCTTGACCCCGAAGCCTGGAGCCGCTCTAAGGGTGCTATCTGTTTAGCGGTTGAGGACACTGAGGAATACTTCTGGCTGACCCACTGTGTTGTTCATTTGAATGTTGAAACTGCTCGCCTTTATGAAAAATGAATAAAAATATATGTTTTCCTGTAAATATGCTATTCTTCAAGTAAGGCCCAAGTGGTTTGAGTGAATTCTTTCCGTGTCTATTTAAGAGACCCGTCTTAGAATAAACCGGTGTGTAAAACTGAAGTGCACTTTCATCGGGTAGCCAATTTAATTTAAGGGAAAAACGCCACGTTCACTTTTGGTGTAATTGAAAGACCCCTTGCCGGTTGAAAGGACCAGGGACTGTGTGTATAAAATTAACTCCAACGATTGCGCTAAGGTTTATATAGGACAAACTGTCAG
>NW_008751954.1:391412-395506 GCF_000715545.1 Opisthorchis viverrini
GGGACTGCGTGTATAAAATTAACTGCAACGATTGCGCTAAGGTTTGCATAGGACAAACTACCAAGGAACTGCACACCAGACTTGGTGAGCATAAAAGAAGGATAAACAAACCACTAAGGAATGCCGGAGAATACCAAACGCTGGTCAAAGACTCAGCGACGGTCTCAGACATGCCTTAGACACGGGACATTGAATAGATCTAGAGAATGTGTAAGTTTTAGGACGGGGACTGAGATTCACACCACAGAGGCTGATAGCCGAGGCGGTGGAAATTACTAAGCCTCACAGCGTGAATAGAATCGAGTGTGTGGAACTGGCGAGCGTATGGAAAGCGGTTTTAGATAAACCGAGTTGACACGTGACGGTGTGGTTGTCGATCCATGTAGAATCATTAGCGAAAACCGGGGTGGGGGTGGGGTTGAAATCCCAACTCGACCAAAGGTAACAGCGTCCCCCTTACACAACTATCTTAGCACTACCTCATCAACACAGACGGACGGAAGGTTCAAACGACGTTCAAGAGGGACCATCAAATGACCGGAGCAGAAAGAACTGGACCCTAGACTGGACCCAAACACATGTAGCTTTGCCCACCGACCCAACACTTGTTCAAACACTCTAACACACAAAAATCCCTCAGCCGAAACCCAACAAAGATCTAGCTTGACTTAGCTAATTGTTCTCCTTCCACCTTATTAAGTCTCGATCAACACCGCAACCTAGTCACTTGGCCTGACGAAGCTTTTGTGTCAAAAGCGAAACGTTGCCCAGCAATAAATTTACCGATTGTCACCAAACTTTTTAGAAAACTTAATGAGTTCATTCAATGAGTCCACCAAAGAGGACGTTTCAGATAGAAGTACATATGTATACTGTGTAGTGGCGATTTCAACGGAGAAGCTATAGGAGAGAAATCGAATTTTGTCTCCGTTCAAAGTGGTGAGGATAGCATACGACATTTTGCTGACGAGAGCGACCTCGTATCACATGGCTATTCTTGTGCTCAGTGTTACTCAGAATCTTGTAAAATCTTTTTTCACCGGGATCGCAAACTTTACATTGAGTACTGAACTAACAGACAAACAGATCACAGTTATACATAAACCGATCGATTGTGTGGCGCCTGAAGTCACTAAGTGTTCTCTAACCAGTTATGAGCTAACCAGTCTGGGAGCCTGGAGGCTTATAAGATCCCACTCAACCCTGCACTGACGATGTCAGCTCGATTGGCGATGAAACGTTTGCAATCCAACTACCAAGCTCGGCGAAGAGACCAACAACCAGGCTTACAAAATCATTCTGTCAATCTGGACTTTCCAACAAATACACCCATTTGCAAAACGATTAGGTTATCATCGGAGAATTACATGAAATTTAGCTGAATCCCTTGTTTATAATGTTTTCCTGTCAAATGAGATTGATGCATCAGGCCACCTGATGTGCTTGCTAGTACAATGCTCCAATATCACAGTGCATTTTGTGGACGTAACACACTATTCATGGATTTGTTGATGTCTGGCAGCCCGCGATCGGTTTCTCAATTCATGAAGCACACAAGGAAAGCGCAGTCCCTGGTTTCCGTTAAATTTACGTTCTACATGAACCCCAATTGCACGAACTTCAACAAGCACACTCATTTGCATACCATTTTGGTTTCTCGCGAGACTCACATGATCCCAACTGTTCATGATATTTTTCAGCTGCACGTGTATGCAAATAAGTGAGTGCTTCTGTCGAATTCTGTGAAATGTGTTTTCAGGTAGAACATAATCTAAAGGAAACTTGAGGAGTGAGCCAGCTCGACCGTTACTCAAGTTCAAATCAAAATTTCTAACTGTTTAGGATTGGAGACGCCTTTTTTCTTGCAATGAGAAGTAAGGATTTTCCATAATCGCTGGCGTTGAAGGCTTGTGACATCTCAATCTATGGAACTTTGTGAGTTCCGTTCTCACGCTTTTTCCGTTCCAAGTCACTTGATTATTTTAAAATGATCTGATATACGTCAAAATGTCTACTCGACTTTTTCTACCGACAGTAGTTGGTAGAAGCAGGCGTCATGAGATCAAACAATCCTGTCAGCATTTATTTGTTCTTCACGTTCGCTTCAGTTTCGTTATTTGAATATAAGCATTGGAAACACAACCAGACCTAAATGCATTCGGTGCACACGAATTGTGTGGATTGGACTATAGAGGTTGTAGCATTCGATATTCCGCCTCTCCGATACTACTACTAATAATGATAAGTATGCACTGGGAACTATGCACTCTTTGGGATTATATCAAAGTATCGACCAAAAGATATCACACAACCATCTTTGACTGATTATTGACCATCTAAGCGTCTAATTACAAGCCTCAGCAGGACAGTATCTCATGATCGTTGTGAACAATAGACCGCGCGGCTTCTGCTGATGCAAGCGATTCATCTACGCACTTTTCGTAACTGTATCTTCAAAATGAATGTTGCTCACATTTTGTCGATGACCCTCGGCTGTCAACCCGGTGTGCAGCATCCATGGTGCAATGCATGAGTGAAAAAAACAGAAGTTTTGTGTAACCGTGTAACGGTGGACACTAATGATTAGGCATGCGAGTAGTGTCTTCTCGAAATCCGCCGCGTGTCTCTTGAAAAGTGAGATCTATTACGGACTTTGTGGAGTCGCTTTGTAGCATTTGCTAGGATTTGAGCAACAGTCAGTGAATACCCAGGAAGGTTCAGGAAGGCGCGTTCAAGGAGAAGATGGATATTCAGTTTTGTAAACGAGATGCGTATGGGAGTTTTGCTGTCCTGTCCAATGGTCTGTAACTGTTCAGTTGGTGTTTCTCTAATAAACGACTCCACCGGGAAGGCCTTCTTCCTTTCAACGATAGCGTTGACAGGGTTTCGCATCCTCTATTCAACTATCGTACCACAGCTAGATTCAATTAAGTCTGTATCCGGTTAACTCTCCTCCGAATTTCGACAGGAACAAAAATACAGGGAAACTGACATCCTGGCAATTCTGATGCGATGAGGAACCAATCCAATAATTTCATCGCAAACCTGGTAAGGTAAACTTCTGATAGTCAGTATTCAATTTCAGCTCAACAGTGCAGGTGGGAAAGGCCAGACCGACCGATTGGCCGTCATGGTTAATGACTCGTGAACCATTTGTTTCGCGTACACATTTTGGCATGCCCCCTTATTTGGATTTGGATGCCTGAGCGTGTTTGCGTGGGTTATTAATTGGACATGTCATTAGAATGATGCCCGTCGCCAGCAAACTGACAGCGACACCTTATGGCCACTACAGTAAGGCCAGACTGCATTGCCCTGCGTGTCACATGTTTTCCGTCCCGTTTTTGGCACAAACGGAATGAAATCTGAATCAGTATAAGCTGGAGAAAAGCTGCTGAAAAAAGGATATTCAGGCATTCCACCTGAATGGCTATCTCTTTACACAAACGTCTTTTTGCGTCCCTTCAGGATAATACCTATAGGCAGACTACCGGATAGTTTTACATCCGCGTGCATTTGACCCAATGTATGAACACGGCCCCCTTTCTGCATCGTCACTACCTTTAACATCTTTCTTCAAGTTTCCATATTTATCTTGACGAACTTAGTTCTAGCAGACGACAGCAATGGTCGGAAAATGCGAAGGGATGTCCTTCGGAGCTGCTTTACTGCACCGGCGGGAGTTACCAGAAGGTTTGGAGACCCAGCATTGACAAAAAACCTCTAGGAGCCTAGGCTGCTTTCGACGACAAGTAGCTCGCCTTGTTTACCGCTTCCTTAAATAGCATCACTATCTATCGGGTTGAAAAGTAACTAAAATCCGCAATTTTACAATTGATGAAAACTCATCAAGTGGTCTATTCTCGTCGAATGATATAGCCCATCTGATTCATCTGACTACCCTTGACAGTGTCAGTTTAAGAAGACTTTGAAGGTTCACTGATAAACAGGATTAAATTCCACCTTTGTAATGTACTACTAATAAAGTTGCTGAAAATCCATCGACAGCCCACGACCGGTTTCGCTCGTTTTGGGGCTCATCAGGTAGGGTTCCCGTCAACCTTATGTTCTACTTGAAAGCAAATTGCACGAAA
>NW_008751954.1:395680-435498 GCF_000715545.1 Opisthorchis viverrini
GGTTCCAGGTGAGTCTCTCGAGAAACGAAATTAGTTTGCAAATGAGTGTATATTCGCCAAATTCCATCTTCTGTTCTCAAATATCCTGAAGTAGTTTTGCTTCCACCCCTAACTCCAATGTTTTCTTAGCGGAAATAATGCCTCGGCCAATTCAGTTACGGTGACATTTTCCAAGATACGTCTCCGAAATGATGGCCACTTCAAGAATTGAACGGAGTGCATGATTCCTCCTGACTTCAGAAAACCTGTCCAGCGACCGCCCTAGCACTAATAAACCGATAATGTTCTATGCCTATCGCATAAAATGTAACACTTGTCGTGTCGAAAGAAAACAAGGGAAACGCAACTGTTTCCAAGGCCTGCAGAATGCACGTCCGTAGTTGAACAAGTCCAGCAAATACAAAGAACATGAGTCCCGGCAGTGGAGGTCGAGGACTTCCAGTACCAAGATCTACTTGACCAACAAGGAGCTCATATGAGGTCAATAAGCTTGAAGCCCTCTTGTGAATTCTGGGAAGACAGGAAGAAACAGGCCAGTAAGATTTCCATATCGCAATTAGAGGGGCTTGAAAATTCGGTAACAAACGGAGTACTTTACTAGTATTCATTTGAGTACACTGGGGATACACCTTTGCATGGTGCTGAAACGTTTTGAAGCCACTTACCAAGCTCGGCGAGCAGACCAGTCGGCTTCTGATCAACAGCCAGGACATTCACATTTAGAAGAATTGCCCGTGTTCTGGGGACTCACACTGAATGAGATAAAAGCAAACTAATCAAAAAGGTGGTTAAAAACGAGATAGGTCCAAAATCGTAGTATCATGGCAACTCTTAGAATCTTTCCACCGTATTTACCACAAATGAGGTTGAATAAATCGCGTACTGTGTGTGACACTTACTTGGGTTGACTACAGATGAAAAAGACAAAACGTTAGGACTATGGTTTTTCTAATAAATCATGGTGATGGAAACACTGAATTGTTTATAAACTATCCACTCTTCACTGTGTATTTATTCACCGATAATCAGTCCAAATATTACGCCTTTTCCGTTCCTCCTACGTACAATTTGGCCTTATATTTCAGAATCATCCAAATCCATTTTGAGTTTCAATACAACTGACAACACTGGGACTGTGGAAACTCTCGATGGAACATGCTATTGGGTGTAAATATCTGTGCTCAAAATCCAAAGCATGTCTACATCATTCCAGTGGGCATTGCCCTTAGTTTTGCTAGTTTATGGCTCGTTTATTGTCACCACTTTCAGTAGCGAATAATCAAGGGGTGTATGTTGAAAATACGATCAGTAGCCATCCGTAAGAGGGTAAAATAGCGGTCTAAAGGTAACACGCAAAAGAAATACATGGTGAGGTTGGGAGTTATGGGAACAAACCTAAAAACAGGGATGGCCAGCAGTTTACTTAAACTAACCTTGGTGGTCAGATGCAGTCCTCTTCTGGCAGGACAATTAGAACGTTGTATCCACTCATTTTAATTTTACTAAATGCTTGTGTTCGGAGACATAAGAGGCACTCGACCAGCGTCCAAATATCGCAAGAGGCATTTCCCAACAAAGTACGCAGAAGAAGAGACTGTACTCGCGTTATTCAATAAGTAGCTTGCTTGCTGGGTAGTTGAATACGGACAACAGTGAACCGGCATAAAGGATGAATGATGTTGGTACGTGGCCACCCGCTTGATATACCGTGGTAGTTAATCCAGATGTGAGGGCTTTCCTTTAAAACAGAAAAAAGCCGACAAGATATACTTAAAATAGTTGACACCCTTAAAAGGGCACCATATAATTATCTAATGCTTACTAAATCCACTATATCAAGATACTTTATTCTTTGGTGTTCATTCGTGAGACCCATCCTAAAGAGTCAGAGAGGGATGAATTGCTTTCCGAAATTGACATGAACGAGGAAACGATCGGGGAAGACATTTCCTAAATGTGCATAAAACTATCGCTCTGTGAACTTCAGTAAGAGTGGCTTCTGTTATACATGTTGACGAAGGCACTATACACATACACACACAAATATATATGCATGTATGTATGGCTGTATATATATGTATATGTCAATGCCCCTAGGAATGTGCATATTTGCACATTGTAATTACACCGTCCTTGGAAAATAGTCCGACATATTTACTTCCTATCCAGACTGAAAAGCTCAGAAGCACTGCACATCTATTTTATTTTTACTGCGAGTCATTAGCGGTATGCATCTCACGAAGCATCATGAGGCATCAAACTCCCGACCTTCAGTTAGTTGTTTGAACACGTAATCAACCTGTCACGAGTACCTGATAAGCATTTCCTGCAAGATCAGCGCATCGCTGCTGAACTTCATCCATTTTTGATCCCAGTTGCGATCTGGGGACCAAGATCTGGATATATCTGACCGCCAATCTGATCAACTCTAGCCCGAGATGCGTGTGTCAATAAAATGAACATATGTTTAGCAATTCCTCCGGCGTACGCGAATTTATTGGGCCTAATTGTCTTAATCGCAGTGCTACTGGCTAAAAATTGCTCCGCAAAGGATTTGCACGTGATACTACTCAAGGCTTAACGATTAGTTTTACCAATTCGGAACTAGGTTTAAGCCTGCTGTTTAACTCTCAAGTGGAATATAAATGCGTTGTTCTTCAGACAAAAATAAAAAACAGTCACTGTTGAAGTGTATAACAAAAGAGCGAAGGTTTTAACAGGAAATATTCGGTCTAGAGGATCAGCTATTATGGCCCTTGTTATTTACTCCAACAGTTCATTTTGTTATTCATCCCGCCCGTCAAGACACATCACACTCAAAAGTCAGCAGGTAAGGAAAAATTTTGAGACAAGAACATTGTTTTGAACAATTTTTTGTGCGGGTAAGCTCATAAATATAACAATAATACTGGCTGATTTCATATTTACTGCTTGTCTCAAGCAATTAACACGAAGTCAGACATTATTCCTCGTCATTAATATTCAGCTAGGAAGACGTATGCGGAATACCCCCGTTTGCAAACAAACTTGGTTTTGCGAGATACTCACCTGGGACTCAGCTGAATCTCTCGTTTCTGATGTATCAGCAACCTTATGAGTAGTGTATTACGTGTATACAGGAATATTTTTATTTGGATCTCTGGCTACCAGAAGATAACAGTGCAATTTCTGCTTACACAGAACATCGAAACTAAACAAACGCGGTTAACTGGTCGACGGTCGCTTATGTACGTATCACCGAGTTGATCAATCGATCAATGCTTCTTCGATCGTTGTTTACTTAATAATACGTCACATGACTGCCTCGCTGACTTGCATTCATGCACTGATTTCATAACGGATTCTGATCACAAAAATTCAAGTGATATGTAAGGTGCACTTGGAAAACTAGTCGCATTTGTACTTTTGCTCGTAATCTTTCACTCAAATGTGAGAGGATTTTTAACCTGATTCGCGGACCAACATTACCAACCCTATTTTAAGTGGGTCCAAGATGTTTTTAACGCAATGTCAAGTTTTATTCGGAATGGAACATTCGGCCGCTTATGATTACTGGACACCGAAAAGAACGCTCGCTTGTGACGGCGTCCGAGTAGAAATTCAACACAGACTATCATCATCCGAGTTGGTAGCTTCCGTTTTGGGTTTGTTACAATAGTACTACTGACTAGGCGACGAAGATCGTCCAGGAATAATGTATAACTATGCACTTACTACATTACAGAGTATAAAGGCAGTCTTGAAAATTCATAAACAGGTATTATTCAAACCTTTTCTGTCTTTCTCATGTACTTGCGTGAAAAAATAATTTTGAACGTTCAGATTTGTATTGATTAGGTTTTCGCACGAAGCATGTGCGTGTCCAAAGTTGAAAAAAATTATCAAGCTTACGATCATTCTGAAATCTCAGTCTTTTTAGCCGTGCGACGTGTTGGTTGGGGTTTAATATTTTCTCATATTCCACAGTTCAAACTGCGTGGTGAAAAGATTTCTCCTGCATATGAACTAGTCACTTTTCTATCTCATTTTTCTGGAGAGATCCTTCCATCACTCTTCGTCCATTGAATTCGCTGTGGTCACCAACATTCTACCACACATAATTCCTCTATTGATTTGTTTCAGTGTGGCTGTCCGAGGAACGGGCAACAATTATGGGTTACTATTTAGTGACAGGTGTCTTATTAACCATTCCAGTACACTTATTTTGTTAGGGAGCAATGGTTGGTTTCATCCCAACACTATTGGCGAAAGTGAGGGTAGCTTAGACCACTACACATGTTTGAAAAAGTACCTAAAAGTGTAATGTGGTCGTTTTGGAGCAGAACGCACGCCGAAATAGTTGGGAATAAGTGTTGTTGTTGTCGTTGCTGTAACGAGAAGTGCTTCGTTCCGGAATTTCACTTGAACTGGTCTTGACGGCCATACGTTGTCGGCTGTCTACACGTGAACCGAAAGACTGGATGCAAAAATGCCATTTGAAAGGTCACCGACGCATAAACAAATACAAATAATGCCATTCGCTATTGGAAACTTTCCGTGTGTGCTGTCAAACATGAGAAGCATATGTGCTCCGCCCTTATAGTCTATTCTGGTAATTAGACACAAAGGTTTCCCTTTCCGTCAATCAATTTATCGCAGTAAAACAGCAAACGGATTCTAACCGTGTACAAGTGAGCTTTGCGCGTAATTTTTTCTCACTCAGGTATGTTCTGTAGTTCTCCGTTGTCAGCTAACAGATGCTGCTTCCTCGATCGATTTGTTCCTCAGTTCAGGAACTTTTGCGTTAAATCTTTGTTTATGAAAATACATTTTCTTCCAAATTGACACCATTCGGAATAACATTGGCCTACGTTTGAAAAGAATAAATCTGTGAGGAACTTCACCGTTGGCAGCATTCCTCATTTTGTCTTATAATGAATATATCATACCAGATTTTTGCATAATACTTCTCTGATTGGCAAGCTAATGAATTATTATTTTTTACTGTTAGATTTGGAACCCGTTTTATTGTTTTGAAGACCAGTATCCGCTCCGATGTTGAATTTTTTGTCGTTAACATTTCAACGCCTAAAAAACACTTTCTATGTTGATCAATTCCACTTGATCAATACATCATACAATCTGTATGAGCTAAGACAAATCAAGAAGGGCAATAAAACTTTGAAAATACTTGACTAAATTGAATATTGTCCATTTCGGTCAAGGCCGTGAAAAGGCTCAATGTAAGAAAACATTATTTTTCGAGAAATACACTCATTTGCAAATCAGTTTGGTTTTCACGGGAGACTCAAATGAATCTCTCGTTTATGATATTCTACAACTGAATGTGCTGCACACAGGCCGCTTCATGTAGAATATCATAAACGAAAGATTCAGTCGAGTCTCCCGTGAAAACCAAATTGATTTGCAAATCAGTGTATTCCTCGAAAACAGTCCAATTTGGGTTTAAGTAGAACATAAGGTTGACGGAAACTCCGGGACTGCGCCTACCTGATGAGCCCCAAGAAGGACGAAACCGGTCGTGGGCTATCGAAGAGTTTTCAGCAACCTTGCGAGCAGTTTCATTTATGGAAATACATTATTCTATTGGAAGACGCTTTCAGCTTGTTGAAAAGGATTTTTCCACTGAGCGATATCAAGAGTGTTCTTGGTTGCACAATCTACTGTGAAATATTAGTATCATAAATTTTTAACTTTGAGGCTGATTTTATATTCTGAAAGCAAAATAAGATATCACACTACGTTGTGCCATTATTCAATTTCATTAGCTGTTTACGTACATTCGAAAGATGGGCAAAGTATAAACGACAAGTATTCAACCAGACAAATAAATATATACCAGTGTAACGGTGATACTACTGCTTGGAAGGCACGCGAGTAGTGTGTTTTCCCGTAAATCCGCTTTGCGACTCTTGAAAAGATCTATTACGGGATTTGTGGAGTCGCTTTGTAGCATTCACTCAGAGTTGAGCAACAATCAATGAATATCCAGAAAAGTTCAGTACGACGTGTTCAAAGAGAGGATGGATATTCAGTTCCTGTAAACAAGATGCAGATGAGAGATTTGCTCCCCTGTCCAATAATCGGTAACTGATCAAGTGGCATTTTCTAATACATAACTCGGCAGCAAAGGCCGTCTTCCTTTCACCAGCGACGATCAAACGTTCATCGAGACCTCTTTAGGTTTGTTTACAATTACTAGTATGGGGCGGATTTTGTTTGGGCGGTTCTCGGTCCCTAACAAACGTCTTTACCCTTCGAAACAATGCCTGGCGCTAAGCGGACACCCGAACATATTGCAGAACACTTGGCTTCGCTTCACTCTTTTGATCACGCTGAAGCCGAATGTTGAATGTGACCAATCTAGACTTGATAGGGCTACTAACGGAAGCTGCAAACTAGTTTAGCTTGACTTGCAACTTACCCTGTAACCCCGCCTATAACTGCGTTGTGCTGTCCGGCCATTTTGTTGGGGAGATAGGACTCGGGCCTTTTCAGACAAACCAATATACGGCGTAACCCAATAAGATAAGAGCAACCTGTCTCCCGTAAAGCAGGTTGTCAGTACAGCTACAATCGACCTTTTTCCAACTCTTCTTTTCAACCGTACAGTGGAGGAGTTCCAGTACATGGACCAATATGTTCTATTCTTGATTTTCGCAACAGAAAGCTTCTGCATCGATCTACATCTGAAGTAAGTGAGAGCTCAACGAGTGCGTCAGAGAAAATGGACAGCGACTGACCTACGATGATTATCGCTGGATTCTGATACATACAGGTGAAAGGAAGAAGGTTTTCGCTGCGGAGTATTAGAAAAGAAAATACCAACTGACTAGTTACAGACTATTGGACAGGCAAGCAAAACTCTCATTTGCATTTTATTTACAAAACTGGGCATCCATCTTCTCCTGAACGCGTTTTCTTGAAGTTTCCTAGATATTCATTGACTCCAATCATTCTTTGCTCAAATCCAAGCAAATGCTACAAAGCGTCTCCACAAATTCTGCAACAGATATCCGTTTTCAAGAGACGCAAAGCGAATTTACAAGAAAAAAAACATACTACTCGCATGCCTCCCAATCAGCAGTATCACCGTTACACAGGTATCACTGATGACTTGTCCCTTTGAATGCCATGTCTCCATTTTACTCGGGCATCTTGAGTATCTTGGTCAAATGCTCCATCACAGGAAGAACCTGACCAGCACAATCCTCATAACTACTTGGACACGACAGTCCTGATAAAGAGTCTGGATAAGATCATCCACTTGATCCTTTGTTAACCCACTTGCAAGACTAGTCGAGCCTAAACTGTTGGAGTCGATGTACCAACAGAGTCGTAAGATTTTGTGCACGCCTAACCGTACTGAGTTCAAATGCAGAAAACTGGAAACTCTATCGTTAACATTTACCTCGAAAAAGGTATCATTTGTACAAAGGAATACCGCCCTAAAGCTGATATCTAATAGAACTAACCTAAGGGCATCACAAAGAGAGGTAATGAACAATACGCACTATTCATCAAATACCGATGTGGGCAAAAGCGCTCGTCTGCAGTAGTTTCTGAAAACCGTCCCCAAAACAAACACCACCCTCACATTTCCTTTATAATGTAAAATAAGAGAACGTTGACAAAGCCTTTGGGTTCACGTTCTGATGCGAATTTACACAGCAATGAGAGATTCTGTTTTTTCACCGACTTGGTCACAGATACTCCAGGTGCCCTAATCCATGGGCATATTTTCTGGAATAAACTGTCAGTTACAATCTGATAAGATTAGCGGTTGATGGTAATAACCCGGAAGCTCCATCGATTAATTTGCGTGAGCACTTGCTTGTTCTCGGTCGAAACACTCATTGGACACGAAGAACGGCATTTTATGCTCACTGTTGAAAATATGCTAGGGACCGAAAATGTCAGACGAATGCTGACCAAGATCGATGCATGACTAAGGATCTCAGTGTGCATCCAGCCAAGTGGTGTCTATCAAAAGAGAAACTAAAGTACCTTAAAGGTGGTTTCATCGATAAACCAACTCTTGCGATACTATGGTTGCTGTCATTAGCGGCTGTTGGTAGCTAGCATAGGCTATTTGTACTCATCGTTCATTCGTCGTTGAGGGTTTCTATCATCAAACTTGTTGCTTCACTGTCGATAGTATTTGTCTTTTCGCGCCACTTCGAAGAAAAATCAAACGTGTCTTTTTGTGAGAACAGCATCAGTTTGTACAGAACGCGCAGATTTATAGTTCTGGGGATTGGTGCAATACTAATGGTAAATCACTTGACAATATTGCGTTGAATTTTCGACGTGTCCAGGTTTTTACCCGACCGTAAGAACCTTATGGCAACTCTCGAGTGTGAGGTGAAATCACATATGTATGAGGATCAGAACGTTCGCTAAATTTACAGGAACGGAGCAGAAAGAATCTGGCTTTGCTTGACTTCTATTGAACAACGTCGTATGAAAGGGGAATCTTCACGTTTTGTGGCGCTTCTCCGGAACAAAATATACGCACTACTTTCAATAATTGAGTAGCTAAACGAATCAACTGCATATTTAAGGTGAAGACGGTGAAAATGGATGAAATGTTAGACGTGATGTTTGTTATTCTGGCAACTTTTCCGAGTTCTCGTACCTACAGTAACATAAGCACTCTAGATAAGTCATCAGGACGACCTTTTGACACGATTTTTGCCTTCTGTCAAAGTTGTTGGGCTAGAAGCATCTCATGATCATCATCGGTTGAGACTAGCGTACGGATGTGGCTTGTTCACAGAACATTCCAGATATCTGGTGATGCCTTATGTAGAAACGGATTAAAAAACATTGATGCTACTGACGTCGTTGATTATGATGGTTCTTCAGGAGGGTACGTCTGCATGCGGCGTGCTTCACGTTTCAGGTCGATCGATTAACCAAAGATTACAGTCACTGGGATACTGTAACTTTAATCTCACGCAATGCATTGGGTCAAATAGGTCGTAGAATACGTGAAAGTTTCTGTTGATTCAGTATGGAAGTTTGCCTGGAAAAATCCCTTGTCTTCTTGACGGAACTTATTACTCACAAGTTGGTTAGAAATACATCGACAACCCAAGACCGGTTTAGTCATTTAGGGGATCCATCAGGTAGGCAAAGTCTCCAATCCTCCATCAACATTACGTCTCAGATGAACGTTAAATTGTGGGCAAGTGGCGAAAACCCTTCATTTGAAAATTACTTTGGTGTTGATGGGTGATTCAACTGAATCCCCCGTTCCAACTATCTCCCAACTGAATGCGATGCCCAAAAGTTGCCTCCCGTATCACTTGGGACAGTATTCAAGATACCAAAGTACATTGAAAGCGAAAAACTCACTTGAGTTTTCAGTTAACATCTACTTAAATTGCGAATAAGTGTATCTCACCAGCCATGTGGAATTTAATGTTCAAGGAGAATATGAGTTTGAGTTTTGGCGAGATGGCCGAAGTGGTTAGAGCGCGAATTTACTCACCGGAAGGTCCGTGGTTCGAACCCGACCTCTGCCCCTCGACTTTCCCTGTCTAGGCTTAGGCAACCTGGCTGTATCCCAGCCCTGGTGCAAACTTCGGGTGGTGTTCTCCAAAGCAGTGACGACTAGACTCAATATGTGCTTGTGCCTCCAGGCACAATGAAGTAAGGCGGAGCCGTTTCGCACACTCGTCCTGTAACTGACTCCGTTCTATACTGAACAGCCGAGAGTCACTCTACAGCTGTTTCATCTGTATTAGAAGTCATCAGCACAGCGAATCTCAGGAAGTCCCAGAGAGCCTGGAACTCGCCCTCTCGGTTGTTAGTTTGAACATCGTTCAGCTACGGGCAGCTGATCGGCAGTGTGAGCGGCTCGAAGACGGACAAGATCTGACGCTCCACATCACGTGGTTACACCTGTTGACTAGATTCTCAGGTTTAGGTTTCACTCATCGGGTTTCAACAGAATTTAAGCTTAAAAATCTGTTAGAGGTACAACTTCGCAAAAATGATACTAGTGAAAGGAAGAAGGCCTTCGCTGCAGATTTATTAGAAAATGCCAACTGACCAGTTACAGACTATTGGACAGGAAAGCAAAGCTTTCATATGCATCCTGTTCACAAAAACTGAACATCCATCTTCTCTTGAACGCGTCTTCCTGAATTTTCCTGGATATTCATTGACTGTTGCTCAAGTCCAAGTAAGTGCTACAAAGAAACTCCATAAATTCCGCAACAGATCTCCCTTTTCAAGAGACAAAGCGAATTTACAAGAAAACACTACTCGCATGCCCCCCCATCAGTAGTATCACCATTATACTGGCACATATATGGAGTTACTGGAATCCATAAACGTTAAGATTGGTGATCAAATGATGTGACGGTGAGAACCAACAAACGTCTTGCGCGGTTGTTCATTTTCCCAACCGCTGAACCACAGCCAGTCTACAAGCTACCATCTGTAAGTGCACCGTGCTAAGGCTTGACCGCCTCAAGCTCAAATGTTGTCCAACCTCGTCCAATCCAACGTTCTAAGGAAGCAGGGACGAGGTGGCCCAAGTGGTTAGAGCGCAGATTTACTCACCGGAAGGTCCGTAGTTCGAGCCCGACCTCTGGCTCTCGACTTCTGTCTAGGCTTGGGCACCCTGGCAGTATCCCAGCCCTCATGCTTCCTTCGGGTGGCATGGCAGCTAGGCACCGAAAGAATGCTACAGCTGAACGACTCTACGGGAGCAATCCATGAGATCCAACAAGGTTTGTAGATTCTGCAGGAGAGAGTGCAGAAGTTTTTATGTATCTGTTCTTGTGTTTAGATTAGGTCAGTTAAATAACTCAAAACAAATACGAATGCTTATCTGTCTGGTTCGAGCATCATTTGGTGATTACTGTCATAGTTAGTTAGTTAGTTCAGAGTCTGTCACAGGATTGGCATCAAACGAGTTTGGAAGGTTCTATCATACAACAACATTGGTCCTCCAGATAGACTGTTCTTGGTTCAAGTATTACACACAGTCGACGAAAACCAAGGGACTGTGCGTACTTGATGAGCCCCAAGAAATGTAGAACTGTTCACCAGATGAATTCTCGTCCACCATATGCGTAGTGCACTGTCAAGAAAAATGTCTTCTAAGCTCTTCTCTTTGAGAATGAAATCATGCAGAAATAAAATTAAAGATTATCAAGATGACGACTGGAAGGGCAGTGTGCAAATTCCTAAGCTGCAAAAAATAAGATAAGCAACAGTTGAATAAAGGAAATATTTTCGTTGGCGCGGTGAAGTTCCATCGAAGGGAAAGGAACGGGCTCAACAAACAAGCATGATATCGGACAATCGCAGAAATTATTGAAATACATACACAATATACATGGTTCGGTACTGGCAGAGTATACAACAGCGTAAATGCAGGATCATGAAAAATCAAGGTCATAAATGCATCGGAACAGCTTCAAGGATTAAAAAGTCAATAAAGATGATAAATGATAAACTCAAAGTGTTCACTGAATTCCCTAGGGATTCGCCAATTCGAGTGAGGGAGGAGAGGCGCTTTAGTGATGGAGACGATTTCGTGAAGGGAATCCGGTATCTTCGAACATCTCATGCTCCCAGAGGAAGTCAGTTAGTCGGCCTCCGCCGGCACTCCCAATACCACAACCATCGGAGTCTGCATCGGCGAAACTTTGGCTCAAGCCGGCGAACCCGGAATCGAACAGGTCGTCTGATGGCGGATTAGGTCCGGTGAGAGTCTCGTCGTCTGTTGGTGAGGTGAACAGGTTGGAACATGGTATTGCAGTTTGCGCAGGCACTGTGGGATGCATTCGATGAATACTGGTTGTGGAAAGGAGTTTATCGGAACATGACCACCGCTTGGACCGTACGGGGATCTTGGCTGAACCGTCGTCCCTACCCGACTCAACTTCAGTAGGTTGAATTGGAAGGTTAACTGCCGCACGGGGATGCCGTCTCGGTCGGACTGGGAATAAACTGACTTCGGTGAATCCGTCCTCTTCAGCCCGTCGACCATTTCGCCCATTCGTGTTGCTCACTACAGCTGGTACAGGACGAGTCGGGTTAATTTTCTTGCGTTGTGGTGACACGGTACCTGCGGGTTCAACACAAGCGATGACCACGATATGAGTTACTCATAAGACATAATGGTTTGTCAAAACGAGTGCTCAGGGTCACCTACGGGTACTTTGCATCTCTCCTCAGAGGAACTGAATAGTAAGTAGATAATTACACAGAAATCATGAGAAACAAATGTAACACAATGCGGAACGAGTTGCTGAGATAAGAAAATGTTAAGCATGGCAACAAAGGGTCTTAGTGAATTTAAGACATAAATAATGTGAGGAAAATTAGACTAATCAAATATTGTTCGGAGTGAACACAGGAAACTCCCTTACCAAAGGGTCGCAGGCCCCGATATAAACGCTCCAATAAGCCTAGTCTTACTGCAAGTATCCGAAAAATAAGACATCACTGTTTCACCAAAAATGTACGCGAAGCAGTTACTACGATCAAGTTTTTTTGGGAGGTGATGAACTCATGACAGGCTACATTGGTTAGACCACATAGTTCACATACCAGGGCAGATTTCGTAGTATCGGAGTATGAGTTGGATGGAAACGACCCGAAGTCAGTCAGACAAGGACCTGGTCATTGTTCGTGAAAACCTGAGCCACGCTGTGTTGATGACTATCGGTTCCTCAGTTGAGGACTACAGGACGATACATTAATGGACAGAGTCACTGACAATTATGGCCCGGTCACATTCACTGGAGTTTCTGTGGCACACCAATCGCCTCAGTGTGTCAACATTACCAACAGCGATACACCAAGTGATGCCTATGATATCACCATACGGAAGTAAATGGTGGAAATAAAGAGGAATTGGCATCAACATCGCGGGGACCCCCGAAAAATCGTTCAGATGTAGAACTTTTTGGTCCGAAAAATCGTTCAGATGTAGAACTTTTTTGGTGCGTAGCTACCATGACATCAGAAGGAAGCATGAGGGCTGGGATACTGCCAGGTTGCCCAAGCCTGGACAGGGGAAGTTGAGAGGCAGAGGTCGGGTTCGAACCACGGACCTTCCAGTCAGTAAATTCGTGCACTAACCACTTGAACCATCTCGCCCCCTGATGATGCATCTATAGCCATTTCTATCTCCCAATAACCGGATTATTTTCGAGTGGCGTTTTTCGTGCATGCGGATTTTGCTGGTATGTGGCTTTGACATTGGAAAGTCATGATATATAGATTGCAGGTAAATGCCAAATATTTTGCGAAACTATCAATGAATGGTTATGGTGCTATTTTCACATAAAGCCTACTGCTGTGGAATGTAGCCTACTGCCTATCACATTTAGGATAAGCTTTCGCTCCCAACAACTTGAGTTAGATGAATTCAGTCAGCGCTTCAACCGCCACACTCTTCCACGTGTCCCAACTAACGATGATCCACAACCCTCGCGTTTTTGAACTCAAGGGTATAGTCCATACGGTGGATCGATCAGTGCTGTTGAATACTCGCTTGACAGGAAGTGAACATAATCCGGTTCCTATATTCACATACTCCTGGGTATGTCAGTGTATGGTGAACTCTCTAGAAGCTTCTTTACGAAACTGGTGTCAGACCAGAGTGTCTACTCTCTCCAGCTTTGCACAACCTCGTCAATGAGGCAAACACCGGGCGGTCTTCAAAACCCCGATGTTCCAATTGTTGCTGCTGACAACCTTGTTGAGCTTCAGTACGCAAACGACATCGTGCTCATCCCCGAGGACGAAGGTGAAACACAAGCCTTGTTGAATAAACTGAATACCGTCATACTATCTCTAGGCATGCGCCTTGCGCCTCCTTACAATTCAAGGAGAATCATTCGAGATTGACAAGTAAAACACCATAAAAATGAAGTAAAATCCAGGCCGAAGTCGGCTTACATTAACAGGGCTACAGCATTCATTTATGGGTAGTCCAGCCAATATGATCCAATGGTATACACAACGGTACTAACCTAGCAACACATTCTGCATAAACGATAGCCTTAGCTGCAAATGCCTGTCAGATCTGGGTCTTTCGAAAAACTGCGACTACGCACATCTGGACAACAGAGCGCTGGTCGCTTCATATTACATGCACACGAGTGTGGACCGGGCCTCGCGATCAATGAAAGAAGTTGATTTGATATAATGTGGTGTACAACGATGATCGGCATCTTCAGGCTAGCACATAGTCCATAAATGCAGCTCCTATGCCGAATACTCTTGCTGGACATTTTGACAAGTTAGGGTGCATAATAGTGACATATTTATAGAACCTACCCGGTTCGTGATCCCAATCCAGCTCCATCGGGGATTCGGTATCCGAACGCCATACATTCGGTTGTACTGCAGAATAAAACAATGGAATATCAGGGGTGAGACTTTTACTGGCACAAAATGGCGAATGCCAATTTTTCCGGCTATAAAACATATCACAAGACATTCTCCTCCAACAAATTATTTATCGAAGTGAAGTGGATCATCTTCCCGAGAAATACACTCAGTTGCAAATCAATTCGGTTTTCACGAGAGACTCAACTGAATCTCTCGTTTATGATATTCTACAACTGAATGTGCGGCACACAGGCCACCTCATGTGGAATATCATAAACGAGAGATTCAGTCGAGTCTCTCGTGAAAACCAAATTGATTTGCAAATCAATGTATTCCTCGAAAACAGTCCAATTTGGGTTTAAGTAGAACATAAAGTTGACGGGAACTCGGGGACTGCGCCTACCTGATGAGCCCCAAGAAGAGCGAAACCGGTCGTGGGCTGTCGAGGAGTTTTCAGCAACATTGTGAGTAGCTTCCTTTATGAATCTTCTCTTTTCTGCCTCTTCTATTCCTATTACCTAAAACTCTTTGCATATGCGTTGAGTTCTGAAGAAATTAGGAGACCACGAGCAAGAACCATAACGATGAACGGTTAGGTGTATTTTGCCCATTAGCCTGATGTGCGGACTATGTCCTAAAACTCTTTGCATATGCGTTGAGTTCTGAAGAAATTAGGAGACCACGAGCAAGAACCATAACGATGAACGGTTAGGTGTATTTTGCCCATTAGCCTGATGTGATGAGCGGACTATGTTTTTTTTAATCGAAAATACAGTAAAGCAAGTCCATCGAAACCCATGAGAGGACCAATCGAAATTGTTCATTCAAGGAGGGATATTGCTGTAGATGGGCTTGTCAAAGAGGGGGCGGTATAAGCAACTGTTCACCTGTGGTATAGTATTGATTTGGTTGAAATGCTTGTCCACTTTTTAATCTCCAGACGGAAAAAATATAGCTGATGAAGCGGCCGCGGATTTTTTCTGATTGTTGTGTGTGGTGTCTCGTTCTTCAGGGAATAGAAGGGGAATTCGAGCACAACGACCATTGAAAGGATTGTCTGTAGACAGGTTTTACTGTAATTTGAATCACACTTTAACCCTGCCAACCATAAAAGTCAGTTGAGACCAATCCAAACATTGTCTAGGCGAGCTTAAAGGTTTCTTTTTTATATCGATAGATGTATACGAAAGACCGAACTCCGGTGGCCTTCTCCGACACTGCTCGGTAGCTGTCTATCATCCCTACCCAAAGCCATTTAGTAACAGCGAGTCACACTTTCTAAAGGCGGAGACGTGTTGAACTTTAACAGGTTATCCACTTGATCACAGAAGACTAGCTCAGGCGAGTCTTCTCTCAAAACCATATTGGTACGAAGGTGGGTGTGCAAGTCAACGAGCAAGAGTGTTTTTTTTCTGCTCAGCTAGTACCCGTGTTGGGATGGAGGAGGGATATTAGATGATAATGAATGTTTTACTGCACACAAAAGTCACAGTTCACATTGCTTTTGCTCAGTTGCACCGTTGTTTGCTCACGTACGTCATCCCTACGGTAGGTTTGTTTTTGTTATATTATTGCTTCACGTCAAACGGGTAAGAACTTTGTAAGTTTTCCTAACACACCGGTGAGGCTTGAAATTGTTTATTACGCACATCAATATCATTCTGAACGGATAAAATCCGAATATCACCATAAGACTTGGAAGAATGGGTCTATCAGTCTCCAGGGAAAGCCCTCTGGTCTTTGTGTGAACTGTGCCATGTAAACTTAAGTTCTTTATTCTCTCGATAAGTTGAAAATCTTGACTAGATGAGAAAAAAGTTTAATTATTTAGCCCTATCATGTGATCCGACGTGTTGCAAATATTTCGATACTATCTCCTCTTTTGGAAAAAAATTCAACTTGTTCAACAATTCCAAACGTTTGGAAAAAAAATCAAACTGGTCAACAAATTCCAAACGCAAAATTTTCATAGTTGAAATTTTTTTCTACTGAAAAACCGACGGAGCATCTTCGAAAAGCGGAGACTTCGTGATATGACGATTTTCCGTGAAAAGGTCCGCTTTCGAAACACAACTCAAAATAGAAATGAGTGCTAATAAGGATGAAATGTACTGCTCAGGCTCAGATTGTCCGTCTGTTTCACTTGTTCAGGTATTATGGGGTTATCTACTCTTTGACACGGGGTATTCACGGCGCAGTTGTGTGGTTTAGTACCAACAAAAACGGAAACACCAGGCTTGTTCACCCTCAAGGTCAGACATGTACCATCTGCTCGGCGAGAAGTTTGAAACTCTGGTCGAGTAGCCAGTGCAACTCGGTTTCGCTTGTCATCAGCACAAAACCTACAGCCCTTAAGTGTGTGTATGAACACGGCACTCATCCATAGTCTGATAAGCTCCTTACTGTGAAGGTAAAAACATTGACACATGGATAGAAAAGAAGGCATCGGGGATACCACCATAAAACTATCAACATAACGACCGTTTGTGACAACAAAAATAGCGCGTGGCCTTTGTGAAGCTGCATCAGCCAAGTGGTTGCCAGATGAGAAGTTGAGAAGGGGCCGAGAGAATTGCAGCAAACTCGATACACAAAGGTCACCGGACGTGCTACGAACTTATGGACAAGAAAAGTGGTGGGAGATCGAACCACGGTACGCGGCTCATGGGACCTTAACCGATGAAATCATAGCCACTGAACGCTGGTCCCGGAAAGCCTAACTAGAGTGCCTCAACACCGGTTGTTCGTAGTTGGTCAAACATCGGTTTCATACCACTCGCTGAGGTCACAGAGCACCTACTTTATGAAGCGGCCAAACGAAGCTGTTAGTTGGTCAGAGGCCGGTGGGAACACCGGATCAGTGATTTTGGAATACGTCGAATGGCTTTCGGAAGAAATAACTTGTCCACGATGGATGGACCGATCACACTCCATAGGTGGTGCTCGCTTGGTCACGTGCTTCGTATACCAGTAGACTAACTTCTTTTCGCACGGCTACGCGGGAGATGTAAACGAACTAGGGGAGGTCAAACAATAACTTGGCAGCGAAGTATGAAAGTCATTATCAGCAAACTCAGCTGCGCTGGTCATTGTTGTCTCCCTTGATGAGGACCCCGAGACGAGATACATCAACGGTTAGGAACATTGTTAAACAGGGCCTAGTCGGGCCCGCAAAAGCGCTCGTGCATCCAAGCTGTTGCCTTCAAAGCATAGCCTCCCTCCCGATCCCCCCAGTGAAAAGTCCACTTACACCCCCTGTATTTACGCATGAGTCATATCAAGTAGCACATACAATGCGCAGCTATCTACCTCACCTCCACAAATAACCGATAAACAAAATAAGGGCAACTAGAACCAGTGTACGGGAAGTACATGGTTGTTACAACTGATGAGAGTCTGACCGATGGATGTACGAACGAACTCACTAGTCATCATAAGCGCTGTGGTTCGAGCTAAAATGCCATGTGAAGTAAACGGCACCGGTCGCGGAAGGATTACGATGATTCTGTCTCACACTTCAAAAGCCGTTCTACTGTAGGCGGAACTAACAGATAAGCTACTAACACACCCTAGAAATCTCTGTGAGGGGAACACGAAAAACCATACACTGCAATGAAATAGTGAGGCGTTGTAATCCCGCTTACATGGATCTTCCATTTTGAACAACTGTCCTGGTTGTCGCACAGCTGGTCGTATGTTCAAATCTTGTGGTCGCATGGCTGCGGATGAGGGCCGTTTCGCATTGGACTCAAGACTAGGGGCCAGATTGGAGGAACGGTTGGGTTTAACGTCTGGGAGGACAACCACACCTGTGGACCGTCGGCCAGATTTTCTGTTGGGCCAAAGATTTCGGGCCAACCGAGCAAGTTCTAGCCCGTCCACTTCCTCATCACAGTGTGAGACAGTGGTCCCAGTCTTTTGCGAAAGAAGCTGGTTTGAATCTGGCTGATCTGAACCTGACTTGAACATTGTTGTGGTCTGCTAGGAAAAAAAGGATGGAACAAATGTTCAACGCATGAGATCACAGAGGAACACCTACCTTCAATAGCTGCGAACATCTGTTTCCCGTTTTACACACGGATTAAAGAGTATTTCCCAAATCACGCTGTTCAGCTGTGGCACACAGCTGAGATACTGCCGGATTGCCCCAGGCTAGGCAGAAGCAAGCAAAAAGGCAGGGTTATGTTCAAACCACTAAACTCCAAAACAGTAGCGGCCGGTTCGAACACTGAAGTTTCTGGATTTCAGGTGTTGCGTACATACAGTTCGAGCACTTCAGTACGGTTACCTTTTTCCACAGAGGAAAATGTCGTTAGCTCAGGTAGCGCAGATGGTGGTTGGCTTGTTCGCTGAGCTGGGCAATTTGAATGCAAACTTTTCATCACCAATCGAGGTGACATCATCAGTGCATTATTGGGGAGCGTAGTGGTGCGTAGCGGTGGGTTAGAGGTTGTGCGTTCAGTAGTCTCACGCGTGTGTTACTATACATGCTGGTAGCATGGGATGACCTTTGATCGCAATTAGTTGTTCGGTCGGGCGGTTCCATTGGTTCCATTGGCTGCTTCGTTGTCCTGTGTCCCCATTCGCCTCGTCCCCATTCAACGCACAACCACTAAACGACCGCTACGCACCACTACGTTCCCCAATAACGCAATGGTGATGTCACCTCGATTGGTGGTGAAACGTTTGCAGTCAAATTGCCCAGCTCAACGAACAAGCCAACAACCACATACAGTTATCTGTTTCGTTTAAATGAGAATGAGAATAACAGTCGTTTAGCTATAGCACCTTTTCGACGCTCAGCTGCCATGCCAAGGGAAGCAGAAACGAGGGCTAGGATAATGCCAGTTCGCCCAAGCCTAGACAAGAGTAATCGATATGCCAAGGTTGGGTTCGAACCACGAACTTTCTGGTCTGAATACTGATGCCTTAACCACTGAAATGTCTCAATCAATAAGATATGGTGTGGGATGCCCATCTCACAGTTGGAGGTCATGGAGTAGGCGGTTAACACTATTATTTCATCAAATATTGTCTGTACTATTATGAGATGAGGGATTTGAAATCCCGGGTCATATGAGGTTCAATAACACCAACGTAGAGTGAGCGGGCACTGTAGCTTAACGTCCATTTTTAGCCCTAAAGGCCACACACACACAGACAAACGCACATGCGATCACTTTAGGGAAAATCAAGTGCATCAACTGGCACTGAAATAGGTGCTGTCTACGTAGATAACTAGACTTTGATAGTGTTGTGGACCACAGCATCCCTAATGACCTCTTATTACCGTGAACCCCGGTCTGGATAGCCGATTGATAGCCTGTTGCACTTGGCCAAACCAGAAATAGTAAATGAACGTGTGAACCAGCTGATCTATTGATCACTGTCGCGTACAAGCGGGCCAAAAAAAGGATATTAAGAATACAACTCAGCTGTCAGGGGCGGGTGAAGAACAGCCAATGAAAACTGTATCAGCGGAAACGGTTATTCCACTGGCGGTTATGTAGTCCCGTCACGTTCGGAGCTGGTTCTCCTAATAGGTAGCATGCCCAGTTAGGGTAGGACTCAATTAGAATGTATACCGAGATCCGTTTTATCTTCTGTCATTTCAGTAGGATAGGCGCACACAGGCGGTCGGGGGTCATCGAGTGTATACAAGGCACCTATGATCGAGGTAGGCGCATTTGACCTGTTCAGAATAGTTCAACGATTTTATAGACCTTTGTGTGATGTGAAGAACAAATTACAAGCGGCCATCACCTACTCAGACAAAAGACAATGGCTTGTGGCTTATACCACACATAAAAAGTCTACGCTCAACAACAAACTTAAGAGAAAGCGGCGTACTTTTAGCACTATCTGCAATCTAGGTGACACTTCTATTGGGTTAATGAGGAAGTGCGTAAACATCTCGTAATCACGCTCGACGAACCCATCTCGGTACGTCTGAGCCGCAACAGAAACAAGCACTCGTATTCGTACCATGGGGGTTGAGGTAATAGGAATTATGCCTGATCGTAATGCCTGAAAACCGAATACCTCAAGTAATGTGAGAATGATGCGTTAGTTTGCGGCCAAGAGAGCTTTAGCCGAAACCACGTGAAGTCTTGACACGGACTGGGCTTTGTTCGTGTACTTCATGGGAGTGGACAAGTGGACATTACCAAGGTGGAAGACACTAGCTCGTAAAGGAGCCTGAAGAGACTACGAAAGTGAAATCACACCCTTAAAACCATGGCTATAACTATTGGTGAATTTCGCTTGGCCACCTTTCGCACTATCAACATCAGCTTTGAATGGTATTCATCAGAATCACGGTGTGAAACATGGGCATCCAAACAGAGCACATAAACACATTCGCGGATGCACACATTCCATCATTATGACGGGAAAACCCTCCAGTGACAGCATCTCCCAAAGGTTACACTCTCTTCGAACGTAAACCATTGTCGGACCGAATAGCCACGGCACTCTAAAGTAAAGATCAAGGAAGATATGTGCTTGCCCACCGCAATCCACTAACAAACTAAGCAATAAAGTAGCATAGGCAGTCATTCATGGTTGCACCAAACAGCAGTGTGCATAGACGAATAGATTACCAAAAGGTGCACATGTACTAAACCACAAGTTGCACATTCGATCGATCTGCTCCACAAGACAAAAAAAGGTTGCTCCCAAGTTGCGCATGGTGCACAAACACAAAATATCTGTAAGTTGAAATCTAGACAGTGTGTGGGCATACAATGCCCAGTAGGTGCATTGCACCTACATAGCATGGATGAAATGAAAGAGTAGAACTGAATTGGTGAAGCGATTGGTAGATGGATACCTGCCAACCGACAATAAAGTCCATGTCCTGACGATGTACGGAAAAGTTGAGCGGTGCCGAGTAAACCATTAGGCTAAAGTGAACAGAGCTCATGTCCCGCCAGAGGGGTCAGCAGTCAAGACAACAAACAAAAATTCCCGGAGATTAGGACGAGACCTGCGATTCGTTCACCGAATGACGTTCCGGTATGTTACTCCGACGCCTACAATATTTGACCGAGAGTTCTATCAAAATCTTAAACCATAAGAGTTTTCCTGAAGGATCGGGTATCCTAGCTAATTGCCCCTACAAATATATTGTAAGTTAGAACAAACGCACCATCATGAATCTAATAATGAGATTATAAAAATACGAACCTCAAATGCTGGAGCTACGCCGGTTTCTAGGCACCGATTGAGGAATTGCTAATTCCTAACGGATCCCAAAGTCCATACCGACTCAAGGCAACATGGCTTCGAGACAGTGAAATCCGCGTGTTGATTTAAACAACACGTGTGATCACAAGGTCACGAGGTCAAACCAAGGGATGATGTAGGCGCGAAACCGAAACAACAAAAACGGAGAATCACAACCAACCCACAGAGTTAAATCCGATTAGGCATTTGCCGCCACCGGTGTGAACTATTTCATTCCCTTTTTCACACGCGATGGACGACACTCGAGGAAGCGATAGGGATGTCTCTTCTCCTGTTTCAAGAATCATGCACTGCACGTCGAGGTAGCTCATTCCTTATCGACCGACTGCTTCCTCATGGCACTTTCCGGTTTTGTTAACCGCCGCAGTTCACCAAGTGAAATGTACAGTGACCAAGGGAGTAACTTCGTTGGAGTCGCACTAGAACTTCGGCAACTTATGAAATTGCTAAACTACAATCCCATTAATAATGGCCCACGGAATCGAGTAGCACCTTATGGCAGTCGCCGCGGAGTATGGGAGCGTCAGATATGATATACCCCATTGACTAAAGTAGATAGAATCAATATATCACAATATTTTGCTGGACAATCGGGTTTAAACAAAAAGGCAGTATGCCAAGTGATCAAATTTTGACGCTCGTTCCACAGCAGGTTTATTGCTCATTTCGGAGGCTTTCGTAACCAAAGCTGTGACTACCTATGAGCAAGGCACATTCGGGCTTCTGCCATGCGTTTTCTGGCCAGTCCAGTGGTCAAGAACTCAAATTTGCTGTGTGGTCAGAAAACGGACCGCGGTCATCCTGTTGACTAAGTCTCCATCCTGTTTACGCCACACGTTTGATAACTTCCCAGAAATGCGCTCAGCAGTCAATACGGTACTCCCACTTCATTGAGAAGATATTTCAAGAGTGTTAGGCGGGATTCCGCACGGATAAAGCTTTAGCACTCGCGATCAGGCATTGCTACTGCCAAGAAGCCTATCTCGCAAGTGAATGGACCGCTTGCCGGTCCAGCATCGAGGCGAGCCCTGACTGGCCGAAAGTTCCGACCCAACAGCCAGGAATGATCCAGTATCCGCCGAATGCCCGTTGCCAATGTCACATTCGGAAGGCGTCCGAATTTCCATAATTCTGTCGCCGCACATACTTCATATACGAGGCGTTGTACATGTTTTTTACTTGGTTTTGGGCGTCAATACATGTGCGTCTTTGGCGGTTGTTTGACGGGAACGCTAGCTTGGGCGGTTCAGACCGCGAACTAAGCTGAGAAAATACCGTTATTACGGGTAGTTAGCAGAAAGCCTCTTCGATTTAGTAGCACTGTAGATATAGCAGAGTAGTACTTCTCTCCACCTTTACCGTAACGACTGTTCGGTTGAACTCTGAAGCGAAACGACGCAGCCTAACACAAATGAAGCTTGCAATGGTTGATGAAACCGACCGGTGTCAACGTTTAACCCTAATTGTTAGAAAATGTGGATTTAAGAACTAATCTCAGTCCCACTTAACGGTGCATTTGAATTCGGACTGATTCTTTATCATAGTCCACGTGGTGGATTTAACTAACTGGAAGCAGTCGAGTGCAAATTGCAAATTTCCCATGGTCTTCATAGAGGATGTGATAATGATTAAACCAATGAGATCCGGATGTGAGGATGGCAACTGAAGGCAAAAGGTGTTTAGTCCCAAAAAGCTTTTTAGGATTAACCTGCCTCTATGAAGTTTGGATCGGCAGAAGGTTTCCACTGCATCCAATGTAAGAACACCTTGTTTTCAACATTACACTCCACCCATGACGCTAGTCAGCGAAAGCCCGACCGGCAACGAGCCGAATCGACACCACCACCTATTAATCTTTCGCTAATACTGCCGTGCGGATTTACACGACAGAAACGTTACTTCTCTCTTTGAATCCGTGCAACAAAAAGCTGCATTGACAGCCTCGGCTGGATTCACACGAAATGTGGACTGCAAGCTCAAACGTGAATGTCCGTAAACAGAAAGCTAATCTCATTTCGGACATTCAGGGATTTGTGTTCAAATCTCAACTGACATGCACTATACCCCCACGCTACCTTTGTAATTTTCTAAACGGCAACCGATCAGTGATTTCCGGGAGGAAATCAATTATCTCCAAAACACCGGTTTTATGCTAAAAGGTGTTCGGTTCGACCTGGTATTAGGTGAACAGTGAAAAACGGGAACGCGACACGTGATGTGTGCACCCGGAACAAAGCGGGTAATCATGGTAACAGAGCTAATGCGAACAACTGGTCAATCTATACATGCTTCTGCGGAGGCAGCCACTCGAGTAAAATCACCAGGTCAGTGATGTGGTGGTCAATAACGACGACATAAAACGAAACACCCGGTTCAGCTCAGTTTAGTGTAAAAGCCATAAACCAAGGGTATGTTGGATCCAGCTGGTACAGTTTCGATCGCAGGAAAATGGAAGCGTGAGACATAGACAAGAACTGGAGGCGATGGCTTGTACAGTTAGTTCGGGAACTGGAGAGCTACGCATTGGAAGCGATAGCTTTGGTCTAGCAGCACCACTGACTGCGTGATTCAACCATATCTACCGAGACCGGAAACCAATGACAAATTGAGTCAAGGGGTCTACACCAAGCGAACGGCAGGTGTCAAGTGGATTGATTTTACTGATTAGTTTTCACACTTCGTTGCCAAATCACGGACTGCCCACCTCTCGGTCACTTCAACTTGACGTGATGCTGCGCGAAAAGACGTTCAAAGAACATATAGAGGGTAACCTATGAAGCATGAGTAGGTCATCCACCGTGAGGTAGTACCTTTTTTCCCAAAACTATTGGGCTTGGGGATGAACCGATTGAGGTAGTAGACAAAATTGTTTACCTGGGCAGCTGTATCAGTCCCGGTGGTCTGGTGAAAGATGATATTTCCATCCGGATTGGGAAGGCCAGAGCAGCTTTTGCGCAGCTACCTATCCCCCCAAATCATCAGTGAACGAAACTGCGGCAGCTACAACCGAGTACGCGGTTATTACAGCTGACAATGATGAACCAACCACATGGATATTAAAAAAGTTCGATGTTCTCCCAAGGCCAGACCGGACACACCAATGGTCAAACACTGGCATCTTTTGTATGCCCTCTGCACGTAGGGGCCATGTCTGTGATCCATAAAGCGGCATGAGTCACAACGCCGCAGTGTAAACTCTGCCCTTGACAGACAAACTCACATCACTTCGGCACCATAGTTTTCGGAGTTTGGCAAAAGCTGCCCCAGCTTTCCCGATCCTGGAAGTAATCTCATCACCAGCCAGTCCACCGAAATTTATACAACTGCCCAGGTGAACACGCCGATGGGCTCGTCTGCAAGAATTATGTTTGAGTTTGGTCTCACCCAGTCTTGTAATAGCACTTTACAGTCTGTTGGTGTAAAGCACTACCGAACCAAGCGGCAGGACTATTTAGGTTATTTAAAATGTGCAGCATTTTTCAGGAGTCGCAACCGACGGGAGCAACATCGTCCAACTAACGGGGTATTGCCATCCAAAGAGCCCAATCAGAGGAAACGTTCAAAAGCAGCTGTTGGAGGTTGCGAAACAGCACTGAGGGACGCACTGTGGTTTCAGATAGTGAATCTCACTGAAAAAGTGATGGGAATATCTATATGTTGAGTTAGAGGGGCTCAAATAAGCATGTTGTGACATTGCAAAAGCCCATTGAAATTCACATTCGAAGTAGCATATTATTACATAGCAACCACCTGATAAATCGCAAGCGGAGCTATCGGCGGTCTGTATGTTTTTCCACACGTAAGGTTGTATTCGTAAGTTGCACTGTTCCCCAATAAACTATAAGCTCTATTCCTTCACTCGACTAAAAGATTAAAATCTACTGCTACATTTTGGCTTTATTTCCGAACAAATCATGATAGTCAGTGATTCAGGCATGGCGATTCGCAGACTGGGGCTTCCGTGGTACTAGTTGTGAGTACGTTTTACCTCATTGGCTGAAGCATGTGATGCTCACGCTCACTAATTCCTGACCATATCCGTCGTATGTGGGCAAAAAAGAACCCCCACTGCTGCTTTCCGACCCTAGCATAGTCCTGCACTTATATTCAGCCCGGCCCAACCAGGTGATTATTATGCTAAAGCTGATTATTTTCACTGGACAAGCTGGCTATCCGTCGGGTCTCCCTCCTTTATTGGTTCATATTTCATACCCCACATAATAGCTCCAACAACGACCTCGAGAATGTTCTGATCAATAGCACGTCAACATATCCTGGCCAATTTGTGCCACAACTATTTTAAACCAACCCGACATCTACGTTTTCACCTCCTTGACTGAATAACTCGGTATATTTAGCAGGATAAATGACCGGAGAATAAGTCCAGGCATGACCATGAGTAGCGAGAAAAACAAGGACCTACTCTGCACCTTCTCACTTATTATGGAAAAAAAGATGGAGAATAACGATTCAAAAAAGGAACTATGCGGAAAATTTAAAAAACTCAACAACAGACACTCTTACTCCTTTGGGTACGAGACCGGCCATCGGACAGCATGAAGGACCATCCTTGATGCTACTCAAAAGCTAATTGCTGTGTTCAGCGGCTTAAATATAAATATTTCTAAAGCGCTTTGTCTTTTATCAGTCTGCACTACGGATTTAACATAAAACACATGGAGTAGGCTACTAAATGGTCTTGAAACAGCGTGCCGCACGGATTTCTGCCATCGTAGCAGCACAATATCAACAGACCTGATACTTGACAATGAAATAAATGGATGGATCGCAAAGGCTAACAGAGTATTTGGTCACCACCAGAAAGGTATCCCGAACAATCAGCACTTTCGCATGGACACTAAGGTTGTAGTGTATACCGCTCCTGTACTGTCTTCATTATTGAACTGTAGCAAGACCTAGGCGTTGTGTGAATGGCACGTTCGGGGGCTTGACCCATTTCACGTCTGCGCGAAACTCTTCAAATCAAATAGAACGAGAGAATTTCGAACACCAAAGTATTTCGAAGAGCAAACAGTGTTGGAGTTCAACGCATCCTAATGGGAAACTAGCTATGCTAGTTAGGCCACTTGAAATGAATGGTCGACACTCTCATCCCAAAACGTGTCTACAATCAGCTGAAGAATGGGATTCGAAAACAGGAACGCTCGAAAGTCCGCTGTTGGAACAGTTCAAAAAAAACTGTAACCTCTATTTTCAATCATGGAAAGACCTGGCACTCGACAAAACGACTACCTAAGCATACGTTGGAAGCTTTGAGGTATCATGTGTTACAATGCTCAAAAACAAGTGAGCCATTAAGAAGGGACTGAATCTCCCTAAAGCAGCCTCGACAAGACAGATTCGCGCAAAATATCAACGCATGTGTCTTGGAAAGACTAGCCTTGTGGGTCATCACCGTGCCACCAGGCCACGTAACCTTTTGAAACCCAGGTGAGTTTGTTTTATCCGCCCAAAATATTAAGGGAACACGGCCAGATTATCCAGTACTACCTTGGCGGAAAGCTCCCGGTAACAATTGAATGGCGATACACTGGGGGAGGTGCAGTATTACGCTGAAACTTGAGGAAGTTAACGAGTGACGCCGACACCTCAATGATAAAACCGAAAGTGGCATTGGTGCCCATTGTTATGCCATCAGGTTTGAGTTGGTTGGTGAATTGGGATAGACCTATGCAGGTTCACCCACAGACCTTATTCCCTCTGGTTTTCATCGGCGCCCAAGGCTTGTGTGCAGCACTGCATTCGACTCAGTGTCAACCACCTAACGCTTCCTACGTCATGGTTTGACAACCTTTTACCGGCAAAGCCATACCGGCGAGCCATTGAGTAAAAGACATGCTGAAAATATGAGTTAACAGACAGAGTCAAGTCAACTTCCGAGGCAAATGGTGACGTCGAGCTTTTGTTGGATTGAATGATAGGTGACAGAACATGAGTCTTGCTGACTGTATTGCTATTCTTGACAGGCTGAACAGGCCAGATGTGCGTACGAAAGAAGAGACTGGACGCTATAAAAATGTGGGTTACTTGAACAATCTAAAAAAACCTGAAGAGGGGTTTCCTGCTAATGACTGGAACCTATTCAATCTGCAATTGGCTGGGAATCGGATTCGACGGGTTCAGGTTCATTCAAATTCCATAATTCAGTAGGACTGGGTTGGGTCCTGTAGGGAATCCATCTAAACTTCCGGATTTACAAAAATCTCCATTCTGGCCCTAGAGGCATACACCGGGAAAGAAATGGCAGCACTTGTCCTCCACAGCACGAGGTAAGTTCACTGACTGCTTTCAACGAACAATATGGTGGAACGCAACAGAAGTTATGCCTGCTCAAATACTTCCGATACATGAATAAAAGAACATCGGTATTATCTTTTGTCACCTGAAATGCACACAGATTCCACCAATGCACAATAGGAAATGTCTTGTAGACATGGGCAGCAGGTCCACAATTAATGACATAGCTTGGAGTCTCACCTCTTCAGTAGAAGTTGCTTGAATGGTACTAGTTCATACATTACTGTGGTGGTATTATCCTCACCAGAGGCAACAAAGACTAAAACCACAAAGCTTAGTAGAGAGAAATGCAACTAGCTGACGTACTAGCTGGAATGTTCTGAACAACAGTACCCATTAATGGGACGAATTCGAATGCTCTGCTTAGTGGACAGGCTCCATCACTGCCTTCGGATTATAGATACATAAGCTCAAAAAGTCCTTCGTCCCAAATGCGCCAAAAATCGAGAGTAGTCCTCGTTCCTCACAAGTGAATGCTGGTTGGTCTAGCAGGGGGGTAAAAGTGAAGTCATCCATGCGGTTGTGGAGTAACAGAGATCATTGCCAATAATGGTTTCCGTTCCATTCTACCTTAACGATAAACTATTCTATCTCTGTGGAGAATCTAATCAATCCTGTACATTCAGTAAGAGTCACGCTTAAAAACTTAGTACCTGGCTAGGTAGATGATACTGAAGTAAAACAACCAATTTTCGGAAGCATGGACTCACCACTCAGCCTGAAAAGTAGTAATAACTGAAAATGAAAGGTAAGATACGTAAGGTAACCGAAGTTCTACACCTGAGCAGATTTAAAACTGGATTTCAAACGACTGAGAAAGATCACAAAATAAGCGGTACTAAGGCGTTTCGTGCGGGCAACCGTGTCAAACGGACAGAAAACTTTACTCACAACTGTGTGATTCTTCGAATTCGCCAATCTTGTTACAGCAACCCACGAACCTTCCCGAGTGGGCTCACCAGAATCAGCCGAAGAAAGAGTTGGCGATGGGATAAGGCTGTTAGCCACGGAAGCGTAATTGTAGGGGTCCATTTCGCGATACATAACATGGGAACCATCACTGGCAGCAGCATCACTGATCCAACTGACGGCGTTTACCCCACCAAAATCGCTTGAATTTACCTCCACAGGTGTACTGGAAAGCGCATCGTCCAAGAGCAAGGGCGAACGACTTCGATTGAGTGCCTGTAAAACGGACGTTAGAGAGCCAATTACAGTTAAACGGCGCCTTATCTCTGGGTACCACATAGACTTTTGCCCTCTCTCTAGAATGAGGTACTGTGCTGGCACTGAACGAACATGAAGATGTTAGTAGTATGTATGTGCATATCAGTGGCACTGAGACAGGCGGTATTGTGATTTTTAGAGTTCATTCAGTGCATCAGTATATCAAATTGGGACCAGCTCTCTTTTGAGCTCGAGACAGCCCACTGCCTAAGACACAAATTCACCCACCAGAAGGTCCGAGGTCCAAACATAATCTCGTCACCTCAACTGTTCCTGTCTATGTTTAGGCAACCTGGCAGTCTCGTGACCCTGGTGCTTACTTCCAGTGGCAGGGTAAATAAACTGTGAAATGGTGTAACAGCTGAACGATTTTTTTCATACTTACGACCGACAAAATCATCATCAAAGACATCAACATCAGTGTTGATACTGCCGTTCGACAAAAATAGTATGAGATATGGATCAAATATGAGGTAAAGTCTTCCTATTCTGAAAGGACGACCTAAACGCCACTTTGAAGGAGGCACGGAGAACAACATTCGTCTCGGTAGACGGTGTTTCGGCATGCGCAGCACATGACCGAGCCATCACAGTCGATGGTGCTGGATGTTCTCCCCGATTGAAGTACCTGCAGCACAACCAAATACCCGTTTTATAATCACCTCGTTACTAATCTGTTGACGACATCTAAAACCAGCAAAGCTTCTGAGGCATCGTTGGTTAAAAAACCGGAAGACTGCTTGCACCAACTGTCCACAGAAGGCACGTCTCACAACCATAAAACAATACAGCTCTTACTGTGGCCTTCAGACCCAGTGATATGTTTTTGATGCTACAAGTGACGAAGATCAGCATACGCAATTCGAGTCTTTGATATTCTTGAACTGACTTCATCAGACACTCTTGTCAGAGCTACTACAACTACCAAAGTATGCAAAATTCACCACATTCTTCAATGATTCTCCTTGAATTAAGGGTATGTTCAGAGGCTGCACGTTCTGAAGCGTTACTTTACGCTTTGGAGATGAAATGCACACGCCAAAAGGTGATTGTTGGTGGTCAGCTTATTTAACAGAGTTTGTGCTTCATCGTGGTCTTTAAAGAAGAGAGCGATGTCATCTGTGTACCCTAGATCGACAAGGCTCTCACCAACAACAATTTGAACACCGGGGTTTTGAAGACCCTCGAGCGTTCGCTTCACTATTTCATCAGTGAGGAAATTGAACAGCACTTTTTGTAAGGAAGCTTTTGGAGCTCCCCAGACTCTCGCACGCCCAGAAGTAGTGAATATAGGGACCGGACTATGTTCACAGACTTCTGGAGCATACACGGTTGAGCAAGCATTGTTAACAGCACTGGCCGAGTGACAGAAGTAAATGCTCCCTTGAAGTCAATGAATACCAAGATTGTGGCTCGTCTGTGCAAATGGCTTTGCTCTAACACCAGACGGATTGTGAAAACGTCGTCAACGCAGCCTCTACCCGGTCGAAATCCCACTTGATGCTCGCGAGTCAAGGATTCACATGCCGCCTTAAGACGACGAAGAATCAGTGAGGCCAGAAGTCTTGTTACAATGGTAGTCAAACTGACACTCAAGAAGTTACTCCCGGTGACTGCGAGTACCCTTTACGAAAATCGGCACTAATATCGATTCATCCCAGTTATCTGGAATGGTCTCTCTCTCAGATAGACATAACAATAATCTGCCAGATGTAACATCCTTTCCGAGCTGCCATACCACCCGAAAGAAGCATGAGGCTGGGATACTACCAGGGTGCCCAGGCCTAGACAGGCGAAGTAAAAAGGCAGAGGTCACGCTCGAACCATGGACCTTCCGTTCAGTAAGTTCGCGCTCCCTGCCTCCCAGATAGACACAAATAGGCTACACAGAGATTACCTGAGGAATTCGCCACCATTCTTCAACAGAACAAATGGGAGGCCGTCAAGACGGGGAGCACGACGTTTGTGTAGAGATACACACGCGGACACTTCTGAGGCTGAGGGCGGTTCCATGTTCGTCATCATCATCATTGACAGCATGACATCAGTGTTCAACACCGATGCTTCACTGCCGTACAACCATGACTTATTTGAAAGTCTTATTGTGAAGAAAAGAATAAAGGTGGGTGGGGGAGGGACTTAGTGCTAGCTTAACACAATCATTCCGAGGTGCCTACACCTCCAGACATTCACTCAGGCAATCTGGACAGAAACTGACAACGAGAACGCCACTGACATCGGTTGGCAGCTTGATAATTTCGCTGACAAGAGGCTTCTGAGGACCAGTCGAACGAATCACGTGGAACAGTTTGCGTACGTTTCAAGTATTTTTTGCATCTTCCACTTGCCTGGCCTTTCGGGTAAACTAAGCTTCTCGATCTGCATGGACACTCAGTCTCACCTAGCATCGGATGATGCGTCGGGTGGGGTTGTGGTTACCTCCAGGGGAATCTGTTACCGAAATTCCACTGAAAATATGGTCATATTAGAGATCCAGTGTTTGGATGAGGTTGACTTCGTTGTACCGCAAACAGAAGTTCCGGCTCCAGGACACTAGACCTTACCGTGGTACGGTCCGTGTACCTCCAAGACCCATTGAGTTACAATGGCGAAGGGTGTCCGCACGACACTTGCAATCTCTCACACTAGTTTCGCCAATGGTTAGAGTTCTGACAAACGCAGTTTTCTGGTCCTTTAGGTTGGAGGTTCAAAAGTACAGCGACTTGTTCCGTAGAAGACGAACGAGAGCTCGTAGCACCTCTTCACTAAGGGCGTAGTGCAACTCTGGTCGCAACCCGGTGTCCTACGTTGATTTTTTGACGATGGGATGGAATTTCCATTTTCCGAGGTCAGTTCTCCAGGTATTAGAATGCTCTCGGACTTCCGTGGTTGACACACAGTGGTTAAACTACGTTATGTGGGCCGTTAGAACTACCTATTTCATTAATCCAAGCTCTAAGAAGATTCACCAAATGGGAAAATTTGTCGTCCTGTAAGTGAAGCCGACCTATTCCGAATAGCCTAATCCACTAATATGACCGGGTGAATGGAGAAGGGTAATTCGAGTCAACTATTTGTTGCTTGTTTTGATTTATTCTCGGGCGGAGACAAGCAACAAAACAAATCTTCAAAAAATTGGTCCTCACTACGGTTTCCTCAGGGGAAGGCATCTTTTTCGTGTCTACAAATAAGTAACCAGACTCTGTTTACTCCATGGACGGATGGGAGGGAAGGCTGTTGTCATGTCGGTGTAAAAAATGCAAGACTGAAATTCTTGATGAGTTTCTTTCAGTCAAATTAGGTCACCACAGCTCAGGTGAAGTAGGAAAGTGATAGCCCCAAATGGAAATTCTGAAAACCCTTATTCGGAACTTAGGACCAGAGTGAGAATTCCGTGTGTGGTGTCCCAGTGGTTTCTCTTTCCACCAGGAGGGAAAACCATGGTAAACATGTTCCCTAAATGAGGACTAAACAGTTCCGGATATTGATACCGAAGACTGTCCATCGCCTGACAAACACTCGGCTGCCCATTTGTTGGCTGAAATAATAATTACTACCGTTCAACCGAAACATCCTTTTGGCGGCTGGCTGTCATTCAGTCGAAGTCGGCAGTGGAGCATCGGTTTTGAACACCGACGTCATGTTGTCGATGACGATTCAGTCGAAGTTGCGCGAGGGGTGAATTGCAGCCAGGATGACCATGTAATCGAGATGCCGAGAATGGGTTAGAACCACGGACCTTCCGGTTCGCGCATTAACTACTGAGCGTATCTCTTAGAAGCATTCAGGATGACCGAGCATCCTCTACCAAGTCTATGGACTACTTGTGTGTAGGATCAAGTGACGTGGTGACCAATAAAAGCAACCATGGCAGTGGATAGTTCCACACTGCACGTTCTCCATGTCGCAATTCCGTACCCAAAATTGGCGGTTTCGTCAAGGCGCAGCCGTTTCCACTTCATCGTACTACCTTAAAGGCTCCCTTGTCCTCATTTTTCAGTGAAATTGAACTTCGTCAATGCCCAATTTATGTGGGTTAAGAAATTCGGTTACGCCCTACGATGGTCCAATTATCGGTTTTTTCTCTCTGACTGTTCGCCCAAAAGCTTTCTGCTGAGATTAACCCAACCGGTTGAGGAAAATGTACTTAAGCACATACGTTTCCTTAATGTATTATGTGCTGAATATTTGTAGGTTTGTCCTAGGCGAGTTTTAGTTACTTCGGCCACTAAGTCAACAGAAAAGGCAGGTATTAAAAGGACAGGTATTAACCTACCTGTGTGAGCTCTCATTCTAGCCACCGTATTCGCTCAGGAAGGTCTAGGACTATTATCGATCAAATGGTCTTCCGTTTTGATGTAAGTCTAGGTTCTCCAATCTAATTCTAAGCGCATACATCGGCAAACGATTTTCACTGGAACCATGGTTTCAGGCACAGAGGGACATTCACGAGCGTACTAGCAACGACGGAAACAACCAGAGATATCGCCGAGAATGAATTGGATTCTCCAAGACGCAGGACGGGTTGGATTACTAACCCGAAGTAGTCGACACTGTAGTAGTAGTCGTCTAGATGCATACATTTGTATGTGAAATCCAACCGTGCACTGGATATGGTGCGAATCTGCGGGATAACCGGAGGCCTTTTGATATGCCGAACTAATTACCGTTTCAGTACCAGTTATTCGCGTAACATCAGGATGAAAAACAAGACTTACCCAGGCTATGTATTCAGCGATTCGGTTGTGTCTGGCGGCTCCTCTGCAACAAAGATATTAAATCAGGTGCGATGTAACTCACCTTGGGGATGATAATGCTGTTCTCCGCTAAAAGGAAGCATAAAATTATGAAGCCAGAAAGCCCACCCTGAAATCAAGACCATCAAACTAAACAGATAAGAATGACGACAGTGGACATACTTCAATCGATTGCTTCCATTGCTGATAACGCCGACCAAAGCACCTAGATTATTACAGATAACCTGAGAATTTGGATATTACTGATGAATGCAGCCTTCAACGAATACACTATGGACGATATTGCCCATCACAAGGCCGGCAAGAGCATCCACCTACGGCCCTCGCCCCAACGCGCGCAAGGCCGGGCTTGGGTTGAGAGATTTCCTGTGTTTTGATTGGCTGGTGCGTTTCAGGCGCCAAGCCAAGTGATAGGAAACCACTTTGGAGGTAATTCACATCATGCATGGCCACCGAATAACTACACGTACCACAGGGCACGGTATATGACAAGGTGAGCCGAGTCACCCGCTGAACGGCTAAAGACCTTTGAGATGACTTCACATGGTGCAGTGAGAAGGACGTATTTGAAGACAACAAGAATTAATCATTTTGGTATCCATCCTCGTGATGTTTTCCTGTCCATTCTTATTATACGCGACAAATGCATCTGCTGAATCTCCTCCTAATGAGATATGTACATATTTTTCGTCATTCAGAGGGAAGCACCAGTCCAGCAACCACTATCCAGTAGCGTCTACATCCACGTGGAGGGCACCGGCACTAGAACTCCAGAATTTTCGTCGTCCGCAAAAAGGTGGACATGAACTCGCAAGGTCATCGAAGGTCATGGAAGGTCACCGAAGTATATCAGAAACAGCAGTGGTCCCAAAACAGATCCCTGAGAAATTCTAATTGAGATAGGCGCTGAAAAATTGTACGTCGAGGCTACATCCTCTCAGAACATCCTGTCTGAAAAATCACTTTAATCCAGCGTCAAATTTCCCCTTGCATCCCTTCAGGCTTGGGTTTATGGAGCAACTGGACGTGTGGGACTCAATCGAATACTTTCGAGAAGTCGAAAGAGATGACATGTTATGAGCCCTACGTCCTTAGCTCTGGCAGAGCTGTCCTCTGCTGCACTCTGGATATCAAGTTGTTGTTTGGTGGGGTGATTTAAGATGGTCTGCTTCGGAATTCATTCCATCGCTTTGCGTTGTACGCTGATGGTGCTAATAGGCCTGTATCTGTTGGACGATGGTCGGCCACCAGTTTTGTATGCTGGCGTGATCGTCGCCTACTTACAAGCAGAGGAAAGCTTACCCGCAACGAGCGACTGACAAAACATCAGATAGAAATGCTTACCAGTGCGAACGACGCTCCGTTCAGGATCCTTGGATGGACCTCATCCGGTCCCAACGCGCAGGACAGGTTTGTTTCTGCTGGAGTTGGCGGATGTCCTCGTCAGTGAAGATCACGATGGTTACGTAGATACGTCCTGACAACCATGGGAGTGACGAGATCGCTGGGGAAGAACACATACCGGCATAGCGTGGTCCGTCGACCTCAGATACCCCTATCGTTCCGCTCGTTGATTCTTCGTTCCTGTCCCTCATGGAGAAGGCGGTTTGCCTATTTCTCTGGTGGTGTCAGTAGCTTCATTGGCGCACTTTTTCCGGCGGAGGTCCAGTTTCATGGCTTGTTTTAGGATATTCCTTTGGAATTTTTCTGACTTACAGCGCTTCCGCGTTATACGAAAGGCCAGCCCGTCTTCTGCTACCCGTTGTGATCAGTTGGAAAAATAAGTGGACATTCTTCCTGGATTTTATTCACCCGACTGTGCGCTCTTTTTTGGATAAACACAGCATCAGTCTCATGAACGTTTTAAACAATGTTCCTCGATAGTTCTTCTTGTGAGGCTGGTCCCAGTTTAAAATGAGAAAAAAGATGTGCTCTCCTAAATGGACTGCATGGCACATCTCAAACGTTTGACGTTTGGATTTCTGGCCCAGCAGTAGATGAAACCAAAGCTTAGCACACAGCTGTCAATATGTAACGGTGTGCCGTCGGCACCTGTGCGACGAAGTGTCTTTCGTTGGTGATGACCAAATCCAGCGGGAGTGACAGCTGAGCTACGCGGTATTTGGTAGCTGCGGCGACATTTTAGGTCTAAGCCCTCTGTTCGACGACTTTGGCCAACGCAAATGCAAAATATGCTATAGACCGATGTGCTGGGAATCCTTTCGGGAGGCAATGAGTGTTGGGCACCTTCCAGCAAGAGATTTGTGATGTGCTAGCTAGAAGCAACCTGTTCAAGGGCTTGCGAGAAGTGTTTATGTTTCGGTGGACTGGAAGCAAATGCAGAACACGCTATGGAAGACGGTTTATAAAAATGTTCTCAATTTCTCCAAAATATGCAATAGCTAATTCTTATAATTATTCCTACTGATCCGAGTCACCTAAACTCTCTTGTTTTAAAGGAATATTTCTCTAATTTTTAAGGATTTCGGTAGGATATTGTTTGTTGGTTACTCACCATCGATTACTGTTTCCTACTGACGATATTGTGGCGAAGTTAATTCTGATTTATCCTCAGGCTGGTTACTGAACAGCCTTATTCTATAGCTCCTACGGTATCTGCACAGAAGAATCTGTTGAGCTCTGCTGAATAGGCGCGTCATTATATCTCTAAAAGCACCGTGATAGAGGAAATCATATTTCTTGGTCCTTTTCCGTGAACTTACACGAATCACTCAGGCTCGAAAAAGCAGATATTTGTAACACACGCTCCATTCCCAAGCAGCCAGAAATTGACCCAACTTGCATCACGAAAGCGTGCAGGATAATCGGCTTCGGCAGGGCCGTATGTAATTGTAAAAAGCAACCCCACCTGCCCCCCAGCGTTTCGAGTCAGCTGGGAAAGTGGAGTAGCCGTCCAACCCAATATCCGCTTCGGGTAAAACTTGTGTTAGCCAGTTATTGCAAACTGACATTTTAATATCGCGAACTTTGTTCAAAAGATTGAGGTAGTCTGTGGATAAGCTTCTCACCACTACCTCTGTCACGTCCGAAGATGGAAATCCAAGAACTGTGCTACCACATATGTCAGCCGATTTATTAGCTGTATGCGGGGTTAAAGTCTATGGCTTTAAATGGTCTTCTGCAGGTTACTTGCCTGCTGCCTGGCTTGGTGCTTCCGGGATCGCACTTTTGTTTGCAGAGGACTTTGCCCCGTAAATTTCCCATTTGAGCAGACTTTTTGCCTTTGAGTGACGTAGTGTCCTCATAAGATATGGAAAATTTTGATGACCGTTACTTGTAGCCCATGTAATAACACATTGACGGCTGCATTTGTTACTGTTCAAATGTCTGCGACGAACATGCGTCCACTTGGTTTCTTAGGCCTTTTGACGTGGTTTGTCGGACACTGTGGCTGTATGAGGCCCCTAAGATTTGCTTGTGCGTTGGATAGCACCACTAGTGGTATTCCTCTGGGTGGTACGCCTAAGAGGCCCGTTTTCAGAGAGGAATGCAATTTGAACCTAATCAGAATTTTCTTGATGTGACTAGTCCTAGGCGGCTTGTTCGACCTCAGTTGTTTTCCTTATGTGTTTGTGTGGACTTTTACATCTTCCGTGATCATCGCGGCCAATTTGGTATATGTAGGAATTTTTACTACACTGCTGACGGGTTTGTGGCTTCGGTTATTGGGTCATGAATGATGACTGTCTGCTGATTTTGATGCATTGAAGCTGGAGGCTGCGCTTCGAATTCTCCGCGATTGTGGAGTTCTCGCAGCAGTCTTCAAGGTTACCGCCAACGGTTGAGTTTGGCCTGCAGGTCAGTTCCGCTGCTTGTCTCCGCACGGCTCAACCAATCCAGTGGAGTTGTTAAGAACTGGATGAGAGGTTTGCCGCTGGGTCTTTGTCTTTCGCTTAGGAAATGAGCAGTGATAATTCCACATATGTTGGATACTACGTGTGCCTGACGTTTGCTCCACCACGACCAGCACTTTTGTTGGTGGAAAAGGAGTCTGAGGTGGTTGAGTTGCAGCTGCAATCCGGAATCGTGGCCAGTTACTCCGGCGTGTTTCTACAATTACCATGGAGTTGACCACAAGTTTACAGTCGGCTGAATTGTCGCCGAGCGGAAACTTATTCCCCCGTCTCTCTGGCTCCGTGTTCACGCCTTTAGTGGGCGATCCTCTTGTGTGCGTTTGATTACTGAGGTTGAAGCCCGCGACATGATACTCTGTACGGTGGATGGCGAGAAGACGGTTACTAGAAGAAATTTTTGCTTGTTTAACTTTTTGCGTACCCCCCGGCGTGAAGCAATTCCTTTTCGGGCTTTGTGACACACCCATAAAGGATCAACTGTGTAAGTTTCTTCGCCGCACTTGCTGTAGAGAATGAACTCCAATAATCAGCCTGCACTCGCTCATGCGCCCGGAGAAGCAAGTGCGGCTTTTATTTCTGCATCAGTATGCTGGATAACCCTCTTCGCAGCCAACTGACACGTAATGGAGAGTGCAAGGTACTCCGTTATGGTTAAAAGTTCGTTTCTGCTTTTCGTCCAAACTGCCTTTCTTTTTGTATTATGTCCCTGGAGCTTTGGGAACACGTGCCAGTATTTCCTCGAGCATTTCCATCGAAACCGAACCTTCACACTTTCTTACTTAGGAGTAAAAAATTGTTTCCGTTTTTGCCAGCCGTTTTGTTTGTCTTGGAATGCATCGCGTCCCTAGGTTTAGGCCATCCGGGAGGGTATATTGGGCAGAAGAGTAAGACGAAAATGTTATCTTACGTTTGAAACGCCATAAGGCCTGATAGACGTAGCACAGCACTCCACATCTAAAGTTAGACCGGCATCTAGTTTGTGCACATCTGCTTTGGCTTATTACCAGTGGTGGAGGAAAGAAGCTCGTAACTATTTGGCTCATTAGTGAAAGGGGGTGTACCGCCAAAATGAAATGCAATCTAGCGGCAGTTTTTAGGTACTGGTTGCACTGGAGGAAAAGAATTAACAAAATGACGTAATAACTCAGCAAATAAAATAACCAGCAGCAAAATTCTTTCGCAAATTTGAGCGCACATAAAACGAGATCAATTTACAATGGGTCCGCATCTAATGAAATACCATCTCTTCTTCTAAATCTCCTGCAGTAACTACTTAGATGAAGAGATTGGAACCAATTTCCAATTATTCCTGAGTAGCTTTCGGTTTTTTCGACTACACGATGTATTCTGCGCGACTACCGTCTCAGCACCTCTCATGACCATTTCATCGCACCGTTGGAACGGGCTCGGGGCTTCCTTTCCATTGTTTGAACAATTTCTGTTCGCCCCCATAAGTACTTGTTCGCCAAGCAACCGCCTCTCCAGTTTTTTCCCTCCAAACCCTGTTCCTTTGCATCCCGCTCAAAGCTCTCAAAAGACACACCTCTGCAAAAACACCCATGGCCTCATGTCGCTACAATTCAGGCCATCCCAACTTCCCAAGAATCGGCGGACACGATGGCTTCCGCATTCACGTTCAAAAATGCCCTGCCGCGTCGCAGACCTTCCGGAGTATCCAACAGGCAAGGCGATTTTCACTCCATTTCCCACAAAAGGTTCACCTGGCTATCTTGTTGCAGAGATGAGATCCAAAATCCACACCGTGACGCTTATCCATTTTGGTAAAAACGCCAGACCCAAAGCTCCATATGTGCTGCCCTCAGCTCCCTTACACCATTAGCGTCCATAAATCTAAACCTGAGGACAGAATTCTCTTCTACAACCGACCGAAACCTTTACCTATAAACTACCTGACATCATAGCCTCGGCAGAAGTCAGTCGGAGCGTCCCCATACTGGCTCGCAGTGGACTGTCTTTGTTCCGAGCAAGCCGCTTCCAAGAGGCTTAGACTGGGGACCGCGCTGCC
>NW_008751954.1:436229-441796 GCF_000715545.1 Opisthorchis viverrini
CTTATTCCCCCGTCTCTCTAGCTCCGTGTTCACGCCTTTAGTGGGCGATCCTCTTGTGTGCGTTTGATTACTGAGGTTGAAGCCCGCGACATGATACTCTGTACGGTGGATGGCGAGAAGACGGTTACTAGAAGAAATTTTTGCTTGTTTAACTTTTTGCGTACCCCCCGGCGTGAAGCAATTCCTTTTCGGGCTTTGTGACACACCCATAAAGGATCAACTGTGTAAGTTTCTTCGCCGCACTTGCTGTAGAGAATGAACTCCAATAATCAGCCTGCACTCGCTCATGCGCCCGGAGAAGCAAGTGCGGCTTTTATTTCTGCATCAGTATGCTGGATAACCCTCTTCGCAGCCAACTGGCACGTAATGGAGAGTGCAAGGTACTCCGTTATGGTTAAAAGTTCGTTTCTGCTTTTCGTCCAAACTGCCTTTCTTTTTGTATTATGTCCCTGGAGCTTTGGGAACACGTGCCAGTATTTCCTCGAGCATTTCCATCGAAACCGAACCTTCGCACTTTCCCACTTAGGAGTAAAGAATTGTTTCCGTTTTTGCCAGCCGTTTTGTTTGTCTTGGAATGCATCGCGTCCCTGGGTTTGGGTCATCCGGGAGGGTATATTGGGCAGAAGAGTAAGACAAAATGTTATCTTACGTTTGAAACGCCATAAGGCCTGCTAGGCGTAGCACAGCACTCCACATCTAAAATCAGACAGGCATCTATTTTATGCACGTCTGTTTTGGCTTATTACCAGTTGTAGAGGAAAGAAGCTTGCAACTATTTGGCTGATGAGTAAAAGGGGGTGTACCGCCAAAATGAAATGCGATCTAGCGGCAGTTTTTAGGTACTGGTTGCACTGGAGGAAAAGAATTAACAACATGACGTAATAACTTAGCAAATAACCAGACCAGCAGCAAAATTCTTTCGCAAATTTGAGCGCACATAAAACGAGACCAATTTACAGTGGGTCCGCATCTAATGAAATATCTTCTTCTATTCTAAATCTCCTGCAGTAACTACTTAGATGAAGAGATTGGAACCAATTTCCAATTATTCCTGAGTAGCTTTCGGTTTTTTCGACTACACGATGTATTCTGCGCGACTACCGTCTCAGCACCTCTCATGACCATTTCATCGCACCGTTGGAACGGGCTCGTGGCTTCCTTTCCATTGTTTGAACAATTTCTGTTCCCATCCATAAGTACTTGTTCGCCAAGCAACCTCCTCCCCAATTTCTTCCCCCCAAACCCTTTTCCTTTGCATCTCGCTCAAAGCAAAAGACAGACCCCAAACCCTTTTCCTTTGCATCTCGCTCAAAGCTCTCAAAAGACAGACCTCTGCAAAAGCACTCAATGGCCTCATGTCGCTACGATTCAGGCCATCCCAACTTTCTAAGAATCGGCGGACACGATGGCTTCCGCATTCACGTTCAAAAATGCCCTGCCGCGTCGCAGACCTTCCGGAGTATCCAACAGGCAAGGCGATTTTCACTCCATTTCCCCCAAAAAGGTTCACCTGGCTATCTTGTTGCAGAGATGAGATCCAAAATCCACACCGTGACGCTTATCCATTTTGGTAAAAACGCCAGACCCAAAGCTCCATATGTGCTGCCCTCAGCTCCCTTACACCATTAGCGTCCATAAATCTAAACCTGAGGACAGAATTCTCTTCTACAACCGACCGAAACCTTTACCTATAAACTACCTGACATCATAGCCTCGGCAGAAGTCAGTCGGAGCGTCCCCATACTGGCTCGCAGTGGACTGTCTTTGTTCCGAGCAAGCCGCTTCCAAGAGGCTTAGACTGGGGACCGCGCTGCCCGAAGCCGCAGCAAGCCTCTGCTTAAGTCGACTAGTGCTACCTTCATTGTCTTTATCCCCAATATTTGGGTTAGGCCAAGAACCCGCCAAAGAAAACAGCGAAACCTATCGCTCATTATATATCCGAATCAGGTGGATCCAAATGTGATAAAAATTCATCAGAGTCACATCCCTGTTTTTGAAAATTGCGTTTAAACGCGACCAGGCAAGAGATTTTAAATCGAGTCAGAGGCTCGAATTTGTTTCCAGGGCATGCCTCACCCACACTGCCCGTGTCGGTCATGGGACTGTACGGTTTACAGTTTCAGTACCCTTGATTACCTATCCTCCTTTTTCTCTCACAACTCTAGCGCCTCTATACCTATCCTCCTTTTTCTCTCACAACTCCCAGGCCAAGTTTGTTCCCCACCACTAAAGCCATCAAAAATCTCGCTGAAATATAATATTTCTCTCACCAATTTAGGCTTGCAAGTGCCTGAAATCAACCTAGGCACTCAATGAATAAGTACGGCTACTTCCGAGCAAGTGATCCTGGGGAAGATCGCCTGAGCTGGACAACGTACACCTCAGGGAAATTGAGGAATGCGCAGCGCTCATGCTCCTTCATGCCATATTTTCATTCGCTCATTCTTCATTTCTGTTTCTTCTGTCAAAAGATCATACCAATATTCAGCTACTCATAATGAATGGCAGAGATGTGACCAGAAGAGGACAAAGGGAAGTCATCGAAAAACACGTCCGAGAACCCGCATTGTCAGTGGCTTATTATGATGGTGGGTTTTCCCTAACCGTATGGAGCATACCAGTTGAAGCATGATTGAGCACACGGTTTACTTGATTTTACCGGGAAAGTTCATGTCTACGGAAGTTGGCACACTTGTCACAAGGAAGAAGAAAATACACATCTTCCCAACACCCACTCTTAAGGTTAGAGGCACCTGAGTGAAATTCACGGAAACGCTTCCTCATCGAACAAAAATTACTGGGCATCAGTGGCCTCCACTCACACCACCCATCAGCATTCATTATAAGCGAAAGATACCAATTTTTAAATCGGCGCGTCTGTTTCCAAAATTTGGAAGCCACTAACGTTTTTTCGAGGACCTGCGCTTGAACACTTTCCTTCATAACCTTTATTGAGCACTTATTCTTTCCGCTAACACACACGCTGAGAGTTGTTGTACACGGATAATCACCAGATCTCGTGTGATAACTCAGCCACCTTACACAAAGCCCCCCATGTCTGCCTGTCTTGGGCTCGTCGTACCTTCCTCAACAGCAGTCTTTAAAAAACCGTAACCAGCTTTTACGTCTCCGGCTGAAACAAGCGCTATTCTTGTCCTTCCCAATCAAATCCAGAGAAAGGTTGGAGTTCCATCGATCTTGCCCGTCACATGTGTGACTTGGCGGTTGCATAAATTATACATGACTAATCCACGTCGTCGGACGACGATTCTCATTAATTGGCCCTCACAGGCTCCCGACATTTTATTCTCTCCGTGTGCAATCTCCTCCAGGACACCGTAGCCGCGTGTAGAACCATTGACTTAAATGCGATTAAGTAATCCCAGCCACTTCTCGGCTGACGGCAACCAGAACTGTTCAGACTCTTTTCCACATATATATGCATATATATATGCATATATACATACATATAAATGCATGGGGTAGCCTGAAGGTACTGTGAGAGACTCACAGCTAACTTCGACGTGCATGGAGTTGCCATCCTTTTTTACTTTGTTGGGTTACACAACCTTAAGTCCACTTTAACATTCAAGCATAACACATATGCTCTTCCTTCTTGTTTTCTGAAGCGGTCATGTGCATATAAAATGCAAATTCCCTATTACTTCCCGTCTATCAGCCGTCGCAACTAGCGCCTAATGGCTGTTTTTCGCCATGCACCACTCGTTTCTTGGAGCTGATAGCAGTAACTCGGTAGATGCTGATCTTCACTATTACCTTCATGTTAAGTCAATGTGGTAGCTCTCAGTTAAGCTACGTTTCGTATCCATTAGCTCAGAAGCCTTTGCACGACCACTTATTAATTACGTATTGTCCCTGTTCACGTTAACCCGCTTCATGCACAACAGAGATCCTGTTAGGATTCCCTTGGTATGTTAAAAGCTATCACCATGTAGTTGATCGTTCCAACCAGTCCAACAGCTAGCCCCCCTTCTAGGTACCCCGGCGACAAAGTCCTTACCTTCCCAGAACCAGGCACCTACTCCCGCCCAGATAATACTCGATTTCTAGATCTCCAAACAAATCCACCTTTCTTGGGCCCATCTAGCTTGCCAACATCCACTCCTAGATTTTTTATCTATTGACACCGCTGTATCTAATGCCTCCTGGCATTTGCCAGACGCTAATCTCTCATCCTATTTCTTCCTCATTCTTCCTCTTCCCAAGCTTCAATCTTCAGCTGTAGTTGCCCAAACGCCCCTTGAAACCGTCATTCACTCAATCCGGATGGTCCCCAGTCTGCAGTCACATGGCCCTCCAACTGAAGGGAAATTATACGCGGCCCTGAAACGGCTTATTTCGGTCTAGTCAACCTCATCACCTAACCCAGGTCCAGCTGCCACAGAACTGCGTGTCCCCTCTCCAATCGCGGTACCCTTGACAACCGTTAGAGGGCTGCCCATAAGCCGAAGTATGTTGGTGAAATGGTGGTATGACACTCACACCCAGTGTGGTGGCACTCCCAGAACTATTTTCTTCACAATCTCGACCTCTCTCGCCCATTCGAGCCTGCAATCGCAACTACGGGCAAATTTTCACCTGGCCGTATCCGCCTTTGGGACGAGCTCAATTTAACCCAATGAACATTTCGTTCGGATTTGCTCAACCTAGTTTTATGCTGCAATTTCGACCTGCCCCTTCCGCAAGTTCAATTATATATAAGGTGTCCGTTTGGCCCTATGCAATAACACTATCTCTCCATTATATCAGTCATTTACCCCTGAATTTTCTACGACGGTTGCACCAGTGAGTCGGCTTAGTTTAGATGTAAACCATATTTTGCGACAAAACTTTCCATTCGCTTCTACTAGGAATTATTCCATCTCTATTCCCATCTTGGCTTGTCGTGAATCTGGCCATTTACTCAACCGCCCCACACGCAGTCGGACGAGCCGCAGGCTGCCCAAAAGGATTCGACGACTTCTGGAAAAGAGGTCCCAAAATTTGTTTCAAAAAGTTGACCACAGGGGACGCAGAAGATGAGTTGGCATTTCGTAAAATGCGGGACCGCTGCAAATCCGAAATCCGCCAAAGGAACATACGAAAACAAACCACCATCCTGGACCTCGCTCACAAAAACAGAAATGTATAGTTCAAATACATGAGACCGCCGCAGAGACAGGCCATCCGCGTTCTCCTTGAGGGACAGGAACGGAGAACCCACGAGTGACGCAAAAATGGTATCTGAGGTTTACAGAGAAAACTTTGAAGATCTATATTCAGCACCACCATCCACGTCACATCCATTCTTGTCAAGGCGGAACTGCGAACAGCCTCTAACCGACTTGGTCTTTACGGTGGAGGACATTCACCAATCCTTGCACAATATCGACCAATTCTGTGCGTCTGGGTCCAACGAGGTCCATTCAGGGATCCTGAATGCAACGTCATCTACACTGGCAAATCATTATTCCTCGTATTTCGTCAGCCGCTTGACGAAGGTCGCCTTCCCTCTGCTTGGAAGGAAGCGATTGTCACGCCAATCTACAAAACCGGTGACCGACTAT
>NW_008751954.1:442431-463950 GCF_000715545.1 Opisthorchis viverrini
GGGGACCTAATTCTTACTTACGCCCTGTTTGAACTAAGCTTGGCAAACAGGTTTTTTACCGTTGACCCAGAAAACACCTGGCGCGGACATAGTAAGAAAATTTTCAAGCTCAGGGCACACACATTCATTAGACAAAACTTTTTTTCATTTCGGGTAGTAGCTGCGTGGAATGACCTTCCTCCAACGGTTGTACACGCTCCTACTCGAACCCAATTTAAAGCACTATTAGACATTTATTTATGCGAATCCTCTCGCTGGCAAGCATACTGTCCCGCGCTGAGAACATAAAGAGCAGTGCTACACTCTTTTTTCACTTGTGCCTTTCAAGTGAACGACAGCCACTGACCGACAAGAACAAAACCGACCCGGGAAACTTGGGCAAAAGCCTCGATCCTGTGTATCAATCCGTGAAAAATCTGGGTCTCCTCAAGCCTGTTCTTCTCACTGCACCATGGAAAATCGTTCCAAAAGGTATTCGCCACTCTACGGACGATCCGACGCACCTCCTCCCGTATCAATCGCATGGACTCCCGAGTCCGAGGACTTCCAACTACTCTATGGGGTCTACGTCAGACCGCTCCTGGAATACGCCAACCGATTTGTCCACTCAGGACTCACGAAAGACGTCACCCTCATTGAGCTTGTCCAGCGAGCCACTACGAGAATGGTTGTCGGTCTCAAATCCGTGGACTACGAAACGCGTCTCGTGATGCTTGATCTCTTTCCCCTGGGGTATCGTCGTCTCCGAAGGGAACTAGTTCTTATTTATACCCTGTTTGAACAAAGCTTGGTCAACAGGTTTTTCATCGTTGACCCAGAAAACACACGGCAGGGCCATGGTAAGAAGGATTTCAAGCTCGGAGCGCACACATTCATTGAGAAAAATCCTTTCTCATTTCGGGAAGTAGCTGCCTGGCATGACCTTCCTCCGATGTTTCTCCAGTCTCCTTCTAGAACCCAGTTGAAAGTACTACTAGACATTTATTTATGCGAATTCTCGCGCTGGCAAGCATACTGCCCCGTGCTGGTAACATAAAGAACAGTGCTACATCCTTTTTTCACTTGTGCCTTTCAGTTAAACGACAGGCGCTGAACGACAATAACAAAACCGATCCGGGAAACTTGGGCGAAAGCTTCGATCCTGTGTATCAGTCCATGAATCCGTGAATCCCCATTGAACCAATGGGGGTGCTCGGTGTAGGACGACCCTCAGTCCTGTTGTTTCGGTCGTTTACTGGCTCCGCACCCAGGATTTCTATGTCCGGATGTACGTCTAGAAATTCGAATTGCTGTTGAATTTCTTTGTTCACTGTACATATCTCTAGCCTTGTCTTTCATAATTAGCCCAATCAAATGTTATTGGAGTATCCGGCCGATCTACAATTAGAGACATTCAACATTAAGACCCAAATTAAGTCCATTCCCAGTCCATTAACTGAAGTTGTGGTTTCCTAGCTTAGTGTGCGTGTTGTGGAAATACTATAAGTCGCTGATTCTCCGAATGCAGGTGTTCTGAATAGAAAGCAGGAGAAAACAAGCGTGTCACCAGTAAGCAGGAGAACATTTCTCCACTACTTACTGAGAACTAAAATGACACCTGTATACTACAGTGGCTCCATTTGCAAAGAAAACTATCCACGGTGACCATTGCTACATGTACCAGCCAGCGATATTGACATATTGCTTGAGGCTGGTGCACATATGCGCATGTTTTGGGCTCCCTTGGCCAGTAAGCTCAACTACGGGACCAGGTGTTTTGTGTTTGATCCTCAAATGAGTGGTAACTATCCTGACGTAGTTGCCAAGTACACAGTATTCATGCGGTGAAAGCATCCTGGGACAGAAACTCTTCGTAACTATTTCTGTAGATTGTAGATGGGGACAAACCTCGTGAGCTGAATCCCGGTGAGCATCAGCATCTTCGACGGAATGACAGCGTTCAATACCGACTTCGCTGCCGTAAAACCATGATTTATTTGAAAGCCTTATTGTGAAGTTGAAGTAGTAAGGGATTTAGTGCTACCTTACTGCAACCATTAAGAGATGCCTACACCTCCAGACATTCACTCAGGCAATCTGGATAGAAACTGGCATCAAGAAGTCAATGACATTGGTTGGCAGCAATATATCCCAGCGTCCCTAACCAGACACAGTGGAGGTCATGCGGTCCACATCCCGGAAGGCGAGTAGCTCAGACAACACCCAAAGGTTTCGAAATCTCTTTCATACCCGTTTCCAGGTTGAGGATCGGCCACGTCTGTGCTTCCACCACCCTGAATTTGGCGTGAAAAATCAGCACTATTCGGCAACACTCGTGCCAACCAACGCAACTTCCGGTACTGAACACAGTCTTCAGATCGCCGTTGCAGGACCGAAAACTCGCCGACATCAACTCACACGATTTATGACTTGGAGACAACGGTTGTCGAACACCTGAAGACGTCTCAGTTCCGCCGCTTGAACAAGCCAAGTCCCAGCCATAAAACAAAACAATCTGCACTGTAGCTTGGTACACGTTTCCCTTAAGATTGAGGAATATGCCGCCTTGGCGATACAGGTGTTTCGAATTAGCAAACCCGACCCGTGCTTAGCAGATTCGTACATTAATCTCATCTGTCACACTACAAATAAGAACTAATACGACCTCAAAGATACGTAAATTGCCCCAAACTTTCTGTGCCTCTCCCTGGATTGTAAGTAGCATGTTCAGTGACTGCATTTCCAGAAGCGTAACCTTACACTTTTTGGGTTCAAATTGCATACCTGTCATGATTTTTGAGCACTTATCATTATATGTATCCTAGATACTCATATTGAACCTTTGTATGTACATTTCAGCTCATCCATGCTCGCCCTTAGACAAGTGAAACATTACTTATGCTCGATAACCGGACTCAGTTCTAACTCGTTCTCGGACACATTCTAAACGTCTCAATTTCCTTGTCTAAGGATGAGACTGGATGAGCGTGCGCTAATATATACGCCAGTTCATCCAAAAACACCTGCGCCTTCTCCTCTTAGAAGACGAGAACGATGTCGCCTGTCTATTTCATACCGACAAGGTTTTCGTTACAGGATATTTGAACACCGGGGTTTTGGAGACCTAGCGTTCATCGCATGATTTCATCTATCATGAAGTTAAGTAGGAATGAAGAGAGTGAGCGTCTTTGACGGAATTTATTGGAGAGCTCGTCATATGCTATCATAAGTCCGGATGTCTGAGAGTACAACAAGTTTCCAGGGCATTTCTGGACAAGCATGTCAAGAAAATCAGACCGGTCAACCGAGTCAAATGCCCCTTGGATACTAAATTTGTGGGTCGTTTGTACGTATGGCGTTGTTCTAGCACCCGAGGGAGTCTGAAGATTTGGTCGACGCAACCCCTACCTAGCCGGGATCCCGCTTGCTGCTTTCGAGTCCGCGCTTCACGAGTCACCGTAAGCCGACAAAGCACGAGTGACGCCAACGGTCTCGTTACTGCCGATTCAAGCTGGTCCCCCTGTGGTTACCTTACTCACTACGAGCCCCTTTTTTGAAAGTGGGCAGTATCACCGACTATCCCCATTGCCTGGGATAGTCTCCTTTTACCAAATACAGGCAAACAGATCAGACAGGCGCTGGCTGATAGTTTCACCCCGTCAGTGAACAATGCGGGTGGGAGGTCATCCGAACCGGAGCTTGATGGCCCTTGAGAACATGTTCACTCGTAAACCTCTGGGCCTGTCGGGGGCTTCACGTCCACCATCCAGAGTTCTACGTCAACTGTTCACTCCATATGAGTGGCAGATGGTGGTCACAGCAATCGTTGTTCGAAGTGTTCAGCCCACCGGTCGAGGCGTTCTTTTTTAAGATGGTCACTCCTATCCTATCCTTGATGGTTTCGCTTACGCATGGCTTCCGAAGGCCAGTCACACGGATCAACTGAAATTTTCTTCGATCATTACTGCTTTCTCGGCCTCTTCCATTTCTTTGACTTTTTGTATCCACCAGACTTCACGGTCGGTTCGCACACTTACCTTCACCAGACGTGATAATTCGTCGCATCCAGTTATGCTCGGAGCTGGCTGGGCTATTTCCCTCGGATTTAAGGATTGCCACTGTTCGGTTTGATATCCAGTGCTTGAGTGAGCCTGGTGGTGCCGTTCTCCGGGCAATATTCCGAGCACTATGCGAATAGGTGGCAACTCTGTCCCAGATGGCTCAAGTGGTTAGAACGCGAATTTACCGACTGGAAGGTCCGTGTTTCGAACTCGACCTCTGCCCCTCGACTTCCCTGTCTAGGCTTGGGCGACCTGGCGGTATCCCAGCCCTCTTACAACCTTCAGGTGGCATGGCAATTAGGCACCGAAAGGGTGCTACTGCTGAAAAATTTCATTTCATTTTGCCGTCCCAGTATGAGTTTACATGTGATGGTGGAGCATTCGGACACACTCAAGAAGACGATTTTGGAAGTTTGTCTAACGTCCGGATCTGCCAGCCTTTCATCTGCCAAGCGATTTGTCTGCACCTTACACGGCCATTGAAAACTAAGAGATAAGCGACTCCGAACGAGTACGCAGTCGAATCAACAAATGTGCTCCTAAACGACAGGCAGTCAGTTATTGATCCGCGCCATAGGTAACTGATGGCAGTGTGGTCGATTTGAATTTGTGGCCGACATGCCGTTGGAGGACATCATTGGGACAGAAGTAAGTACTGTATAAAAACAGCTTGCGATCAGTTTACAGATAGAGCAATCGTTCACCATTGTCCGTACTTACCGAGTCCAATCCATGTTGACCTAATTGAGTCCAGGATACACTAGGTCTGCCCACTTGTACATTCATCTTCCGCAACCACCACGAAACCTGAGCTTTGAGCTCACTGCAGCAGGGTTTACAGGGCGTCGTAAAACCTGTCTTTGACGGTACCGGTGCTACATTCAGTTGGGGCGTAGGCAGACACGATAAACGGACATCTATCAACTTCCCGCTTGTGTGACTCCTTCACAGAAGTTGCCAGACGAACCGCACAGAGGCGACTACCAACGGGTATCCATTCAAGTAAGAATACTTCTGTCTAGTGACCCAGAATGCTATTAACACCTGCACATCCCGCAGCAGCAGCCCTTGGATTACCAGAGGATGCGAGTGGACAGTGATGGGGTGGTTAGCTTAATCACCGTACTTGCATCTTGACTTCTCGTTTCTGAGACACAGCACACATCAGTACCAAGCGCGTCCAGTGTGATAGCAAGGGAGGCGTGTTAACTTGCTTGTTTCGAAGTATGGACGTTGAAGACGGCTAAATGACTGGGCACCGGGGCCTGAAGATTGATTTTGAGAAGCCTGAGGATGTCAAGGCCATGTGACGAACAGATCTTGCACGGAAAACCGATGCAAGACGATCGGAGTCATCAGTCTTAAGTGCTGGCCTTACAAGGAGGGAGTTGTAAGTGGGGTGGGGAGAGGGGTAAGGAAAAGCATGTGAAAAGGAAAGAAGGGAGGCGTCAGCAGTTTTCGCTTACCCACCCTGCTGTATGCAGCTAGTAAACCACCCGGCTGATGGCATCATTCGACGGCTGGTGTGGCATGAGTATATTGTTAGACGTAGGTATCATGGCTGTACTTTATCTGGGATACTGTTATGGTGCCCACGCCCAGACAGGACGACTAGGGTCCTCAACCAAAGCCTATGGCTGAAAAGCCTAACCACAAGACAGCGGTGTTTTGCGGGAAACGCAAGTGCATTACCATTTCTACAGAACAAGTTGCCACATGTTCCAACCCCCAACCTAGAAAACCAGGGAACTTCCAACATTGACTAACCTGGTATGAGACTGAGTGTCGCGGGGACATCCCCAGCATAGCTCAATGGGTCGATGAGCTGCGCAAACCAGGTCCAGTCTCTTCGTGGCGGCAGTGAGCCTAACTGCAAATCACTATTGCCTACTCAGGAATCAACGAAAATGTTGAACCGAATACTACACTAACGTACATAAGCCGCATTTTTGGTGACTTAAGTCTTCAGTCGGTATTAGGAAATTTGAATGTGCACTTGATGCAGCCATTTAACTCTTACCATGCTACAGAGAAACCGATGATTAAACGCTTGAGAACGTATAGGTTTCCCGAATCGGAGACATCAACTCTCAGAACTGTAATACAAGACCGCTCTAACAGTTAGCTTGCATAATTGAGCCTTCATCCATGGAAACTTTAGTTTCTAGTGCCACAAGCGAGGTGAGTCAGCGAGCGTCCCTGCCGTTGTCTTTCATAGTTCAACCACAGCTTCGCAGCTGGCGAAGTACTTCAGTTCAATCTCTTCTGAACTTTCAGAGGCACAAGAAAATGGGTAATCCTCATGGACTTTGCACTTTGTAGGTTGAAGACGCATGCCGGAGCATGAGGCCACCTCAAATATCTTGTTCAGAGCACGTTAAGATAATAAATAATCGTCAAACAACAAAACCATATGGTCCGCACAATCCGAATTCATTTATATCTCATCGGAGCTGATTTCGGCTTCCAGATCTGTGGTCCTTGGAATATGCCCTTCAGAGTAGCGTCGAAGACACTGACCACATTGGCAAACTTCATGTGTGGTGAGGAGACGTTTGAGCGGTTTACCGTACACCTCAACCCAACTGGAGAAATGAAGATTTAGTTCACAGAGTGTTTACGAACTTCGAGAGCATCCCCATAGCCAGGAATATCCAAAATAACCTATCTGTTGACAGTTGGAAGCTACTTTTAATTCCAGGAAAACGACGACCGTTAGTCGGTGCTATACGTCGTGTGGCTGAAGCACTCGGCAGAATATACAGGTCTGACTAGTGCATTCCCTACAAGGTCGAATTCTTGGTTGGTGATCTGGGACTTAAATCTCGCGTTCTGAAGACAAACGTCGGTGCCTAAGGGAAGCCCCTAGTTCAGGTAGTACAGGCGTAAGGCCTATACTCTCATGGTTGGAACGGTCTGTTTGAATACCTTTTTGCCGCAAGTATGACAAACGAATTGCTCCAATTCTGTAGAACACCTTCCTGTACCTAAATCCGCATCAGCGATTTTGTCAGAGAGGGACGTTATGGGAAGCTTATCCGACCCAACAAGCTGATGGTGGCTCAAAGCGTAAAGGCATATTGATACTTCATCAGCTGGTGAATGTCTAAACCCACAAATCGCAACTCCAGATGAACGCGTTGAATGAAAGAATGAAAGTATATGAGCACAGGCTAACAAAACTTGTTGAAAATATGCTGCCCAGCGGCGCCGAGACACCGGTCTTGACTATGTCCTAGGTTCCCATTACTGTCTTTGATTAACTCGATTTCAGAAAGCCCTTTGGGTCTTGTTTTACATACAATCTGAAATAGCTTCAGATGGTTCCAAACAGTATTGAACACTTCTTGAGCTTTCTGATTGCACCACGTCTACTCTTGCACAAAAAATAAATAATTAGGCACCATTTTGGTGCCTAACTGCCATACCACCAGAAGAACACTAGAGCTAGGATACTGCCAGATTGCCCAAGCTTAGACAGGGCAAGTCGAGAGGCACAGGTCAGGTTCGAATCACGGACCTTCTGACTAGTAAATTTGCGTTCTAACCATTGAGCCATCTCCCTGTGCACAGACAGATGTTGCCAGGTCGATCGTGTAGCCGAACCGTACTTTGAGTCCAAATGGACGTAGCGCCTTCAATTAAGTGACGGTTTTGGAATTTAGTGGTTTGCCTGTATGTGCATTGATTTTCAGATTGCCTGAGTGAGTGTCTGCAGGAGTAGGTGCCTCAGAATGATTGTGGTAGGTTGGCACTAAATCCGCTTACCATCCACGTATTCTCTTCTCACAATAAGTCTTTCAAATAAATTATGGTTGTACGATGGTCTTAGGTAGAAGGATCTCTCCTGCGATAGATGGATTTCTTACAATTCTTAGGTTACGCTGGTTAGGACATGTACTCCGCATGCCGGACGACCGCCCGCCTGGCAGATCTCTTTCCGCCCAGCCTTATCCTGAGTGGAAGCAACCGAGAGGTGGACAGTGTATGACCTGGCAACGAAGTACGAAAACACTAACCAGTGAACTTATTCAGGTTGGCAACTGCCGTCTCCCTGGATGGGGTCTCCTGGACTCAAATCACCAATGGTTAGTGATAGTGACAGAAATGATCCAACGCGCAGTCACTGCCGACTGGAACTTGAGAATTGGGGATTCAAGCGATCCCACCTGTTACATCCTCAAAACATGCCATCACCTCCAAGGCACGTTTGTATGCCCCACACTCCCATTTTCCCGTGATAGAAACTATAGCAGCTGGAACTGATGTGCCTATGGTACATGGTTTATAGCTGATAAATTGAATTGAACCTCGGAGGAATATCCCAGCCATCTCCGAACATAACTTGATGCGTCGAATATCAGACGTCAAGTGAAAGTGAGCGTGCGAACCGACCGTGAAATGTGGTGGACACAGAAAGCCAAGTACATAGAAGAGGCTCAGATACGCGCGACTGTTCCCCGGAAACCTGTGAGCGAATCCATCAAGTATCAGATGGGAGTAACCATTCTCAGCAAAGGACGCCTCGGCCGATGGGCCGAATACTTCGAGCAACAGTTATCGTGGCCACCAACTGTCATTCATCTAGAGTTCACATTCGTTCAGCTGTAGCACCCTTTCGGCGCCTAACTGCCATGCTACAAATAGGGGGCACGAGGACTGTGATACTGTCAGATTGCCCAAGTATAGACAGAGGAAGTCGAGAGGCGGAGGTCGGATTCGAACCACGGACCTTCCGGTCAGTTAATTCGCGCTCTAACCACTTCGGCCATCTCGCCCCCTAGAGTTCACAGCTGATGTAAAACCCTGAACGGCGGATTTATAGCCTCCCACACCATCGTCACCACCGTCGTCACCACCATCATCATCGACAGCATGTCACAGAAGGAAGGCACGAGGGCTGGGATACTGTCAAGTTGCCCAAATTTATGCAGAGGAAGTCGAGAGGCAGATGTCGGGTTCGAACCGCGGACCTTCCGGTCAGTAAATTCGCACCCTATCCACTGAGTTATCTCGTCCTCAGTGGGCGGTATTGCTTATTAAAAAAAAGGAGTTCCTAGTGAGTGTAGTAAGCACAGGGGGGCCAGGTCAACTCGGGTTGTAACAAGACTGCTGGCGTTACTTGGGCTTCTTCATCCTATGGTTGCTGGTTTGGCATGGACTGGAGAGCAGCAAGCGGGATCCCTGCCTGGTAGGGGTTGCGTTGACCAAATCTTCAGACTCCTTCAGGTGCTAGAAGAACGCCATACGTACAAACGTCCCCCAGTTTTAGTATCCAAGGCGAATTTGACTCGGTTGAATGATCTGTTCTTGACACACTTGTCCATCAAGGAATGCCCCGGAAGTTTGTGAACATAGCACGTTCTTTATATTATCAGACTTCCGGACGTGTCAGAATATACGACGAGCTCTCCGAAAGATTCCGCACACAGTTATGTCCATCAGGGATGCCCACTCTACCCATTCACGTTTAACTTTGTGATCGGTGAAATCATGAGACGAAGCCTAGGTATCCACACCAATAGCCTGTTTATCTGGAATATACAGACAATATGGTTCTCGTCTTTGAAGAGAAAGAGAAGTCGCAGGTGTTTTCGAGTGAGCTGACCATAGTCATCTCCATTGGAATGCGCTTTGCACCCACGAAGTGTAAGTTTATGCTTCCGGAAATGCAGTCACTGAACACGCTACTTACAATCCAGGGAGAGGCACTGGAAGTTGTTTATTCGAAGTCCCATTAGTTCTTATTTGTAGCGTGACAGATGAGGACAATGTACGAATCTGCTAGACTCGGATCGGGTTTGCTAATTTGAGATATCTACATCGTCAAGGTGGTATATTCGTGAATCTTAAGGGACGCATGTATCAGGCTACAGTGCGGTCTGTTCTGTGCTGTGGTGGTAAGACTCGGTGTGTTCGAGCAGGGGAACTGAGACGCCTTCAGGTGTTCGACAATCGTTGTCTTAGGACCGTAGCCTGTGTGGGTGGGTTTCGGAGAATCCGAAGCGAGGCAATTAGTAAGCGAGTTTTCGGTCATGCAACAGGGAAGAGAATGTGTTGATTAGGCCGTGTATTGCGTATACCGAACCATTGTTTGCCGAAGAGAGTGCTGTTTTCTGTGCCGAATTCAGAGTAGTGGAAGTAGACAGGTGGCAAATCCTCAATCTGGCAGAGGGGTACGAAGGACATTACGGTACTTCTGGATACTTTTGGTGCTACCCGCCTACCAGGATGGGAAGTGCAGGTTCCCCACTGCACCTAGTTGGAGACCCTGGGAGATATCGTTGCTAATCAATATCAATGGGACTCGTGTTATTGCTTTGTAGGTGTGGGTGTAGACACCTGGGACTGATTGTAGTAAGGTAGCACTAAGTTTCTGTTCACGTTTACTGTTTTCTTCACAATAAGGCTTTCACATAAATTATCGTTGTACGGCAGGGAAGCACCGGTGTTGAGCACTGATGCTTTGTTGTCCATGATGTTGATGATGTTGTTGGCGATTTGGGAAAGCCTTTTTTCGTAGGACATAGGAACATTATGAGAACTACATACTTCCACTCTGAAACGTGAGTTGGAATCATCAGCATCCTGGTTTGATGAAATATTACAGTCGACAGCTTTTGCCATTTTAAACTAGAAGGTTCACGCCAGCAGTTTCATCATCATCGACAGCATGACATCAGTGTCCCGTGCGGATACCTATGATGTGGCACGGCGAATCAAGAGGAACGAAATCGAAGAACGATTGCTTTTGGCAACGGATGAAAAAGAGGTGTTCAGTCCAATCTCAAGAAGCGGACTGAGAATAAAGTACTGGCCACTGACCAGAAAAAACTGGTAGGAAAGATTACATGTCGGGCGAAATTACGTTCAAGGGCATCAAATGTTGAATACTTCGAGTGTTATGATCATTATGAAATAGATTCCAGCCTCTTTTGAAGGCGCTAAAGTCATTGATGCAGTAGTGGGGTTTCCTATACTTATACTTATACATGGCCTCAATATGCCTTTCGGTTATTTTACGAAGAGGTCGTTGATCAAATGTCTGAAGATGGTCAAGGTCTTCTAGCCAGAGAAGCCAGGAGTATGGGACTTGTCTCACGGTTGCCTTGTAGACGCTGCCTTTTAAGCTTAGCGATATTCCTTTCTAACATCGGTGACAAGTTGGCAAATATTACTCGCGCCCTGGTAGTGCGTCCACTGGCTATCGGTGACACTGCATTTATGGCTTATGAAGCTGCCAAGTTTAATTGGAATTATAGCGTCTTTCCGCACGCATGGTTGAATTCTGCAGTGGTTTTGTCAGCTGTAGTGGCGATGTAGTTCGCATGTCTCGCCGGGACCACCAGAACCGATTGGCAACTACGAGTCGGAAGCCTGTTAGAGGGGATATTCGTACTGCCAAACTGTCCTCACGTTGGTTGTTTAGAGAAAGTCAGGACTGGAGTGGAACGTTTAGCTGAAACCCGTTCAGCTGTTGTACCCTTTCGATGCACAACTGCTCTGCAACTCAAAGGAAGCATGACAGTTAAGATGTTGCCAGGTTGCCCATTCCTAGCCAGAAGCAATCGAAATGCCATGGTTACATTCGAACTGTGAATCGATAGGAGTCCCAAAAGCAGCCGATACCCGAACAGCTGGTCCGCTGCAGGTAGGATTATAGCTCGCTGCATCCAGTCATCGCAGTGAATGCATTGCACTGCGATGGAGGGAAAACCAATCGTGTGCGCCTATCGTGATTTGAGGCAAAAGAGATCAAGCCTAACAAAGGCAGTTAGACAAAGGTAAGAGAGAGCCAAGACAGATGTCTTTCATTTCGGTCTTTTCAAGATAAAGGTCCGATAAAGCCGGCTGTCTGTGGTACCTATATGCACTTCTACGCTGATTGAATTGATACTTGATGGACCAACCCTTAACCACCAGCTTGAGTGACATAATTTGCAAATCCCTGCCAACTCCACTGGCATAGGTTCGGTACCGAGTCATCAATGAGGACATCTCGGCCGTTTTCTCAAGTTGATTTTTCTTCTATGGAATCAAGATATGGGGGTGATACTTGGCCGGATCTATTACTACTCCGCCTTAATTGAACTTAAAGTCAACACAAAAACGATGGTATCATCTGCCAACTTGTTACTGTCTGGACCGGTAGACGCAGTGTGATGCATTTATCGAGTCCGTCCCCAAACTCAAATTCATCTGCTCCTCAGTTTGGTTCAGTTTGACAGCCACAAACCGTGTGCCAAGAGTACGTTGGTTCGGTCACTAGGAAATGGAAAAACAGAAGGACATAGCCAAGAATAGGCGTTGTCACAATCAGTCAGTTCGGGAAACTAATTGGGCAGCTACTCATTGGAGGTGACAGCTTTGATGCAGGAGTGCCACTGACTGCGCGATTGTGCCGTGTTTGCCAGTGTCATCAGACAGCGGTGCCCTTCCAGGGAAGTGTTACTCATCGACCTGACTGAGCCTACTGGTTAGTGTTTCCATACCTCGTTTGGAAGTCATACTCCGTCCACTTCTCAGTCTTTTCCACTCAGCAGCCGAGCGAAAAGAACTTTGCTAGCAGATGATCTTCTGGCATGCGAAGTCTATGTCCTTACTAGCGTAACTTATGAAGTGTGAGTAGTTCATTCTTCGCGATACCGTCACTTTTCCCCAAAACTACCTGGCGTACCTCGGCATTACTAATCCTATATTCTCACCAGACCGGACCAGTGCTTTGGAGACACCGATAGTCAAAGACGACTTCCGTACGACATCTGCTCGTAGAGCAAGATAGGAGTGAGGAGAGAAGAGAGGTCTAAGGGGGGTTAGTTTTGATTAGAGAGTAAATGTTCAAGATTTGACTGGAGGAGTAGAGAAGAGAATTTGGTATGAACTTAACTGCACAAGAGCTCCGCTCATTTCTCCGCTTCCTCTGGGAATGGCAGGATCTCCGGTATACCAAGGACAGCCACCATATCCCACGTTGAGTTTCGAACAGTGGGTAGAACCTCAACACACTCAACCATTAAGTCCAAGGGGTGAGATGACCCAAAGTGATTAGAGCGTGAATTCACTAACCGGATGGTCTGTGGTTCGAACCCGACCTCTGAATCTCGACTTCCCCTGTCTAGGCTTGGGCCACCTGGCAGTATTCCAGCCCTCGTGCATCCTTTGAGTGGCATGGCAGCTAGGCACCGCAAGGGTGTTACAGCTGAACGAGTAGAAGAGTCTCAAGTCCTGATTTTGTCCAATAAAGAGTACGGACCGCAATACCTCAGTGTTAGCTCTGCTCCTGACAGACAAACTGACCTCAGTGAATGAATACTTTCTATGCGTATTGCACCACATAGCCATAGCCATCACGCTCTTCGCATTGGCTGAAACGCTTTTTAACGGGCTTGTTTCTGGGAGACCTCATATTCTGACCCCACTCTTTATTTTTCGTTAAGTCCTGCTCAAGCAAACTAGTGATATATCGGTCTTATCGTTTATTGCTGTATTCCAACTACACACCATAATGGTGACACAAATGAGCAATTTGATTAATCAACCATTTTTTGTGTATTTTGTCCGGATGCCACCAACAACCGTCGCGGAAAAGAGCTTCCTCAGCTGTAACATTGTTTCGATTTATTTTCAATTGCATATTGATCATATCGATCCCGGAAATGCTGTATCATTTGAATCGGTTTTGCAACTTTTCTTTCCAGTGGCGCACCTTTATAAGGTAATTTGTCCACTTTCCTTCATGATCAATCCCCTGAGCTAGGAGGTTAAAACGGTTCCGGATGGCACGGATCGTATGAGGCAAGTTGTTGACATTTTTTGTTTCACAACCTCTTACTTTGGTGTCATCATCATTGTCAGGTGGAATAACCGCGTAGTCGTCGTACAGTGATTGTAGCTGCCACAGTTTCGTTCACTGATGATTCGGGGAGGTGAGGTAGGTAGCTGCGCATTGGAGGCGCTGATAGATAAATTAGTGCGTAAATACAGCACTGTAGGTGGAGTGTTAAGTGACGGGATTGGAAAGGGAGCTATGCATTGAAGGGAATAGCCTGGATGCATGAGCGCCATTGATGTTGCCTGTCTTGGGGTCCCCATCCAGGAAGACGGCAATGACCAGCGCAGCTGAGTTTACTGGTAATGGCTTTTGTACTGCGCTGTCAAGTCATTGCTTGACCGCCTCTGGCTCTATTTCACCCTTCACGTGGTTGTGCGAAAAGAACCCTTCGAGGAAATCGGTTGACTGGTATACGCAGCACGTGGTCAAGCCAGCGCAATCTATGCGGTGTGATCAGTTCATCTGTCGAGGGTGAGTTATTTCTCCCGGATACCATTCGACGTACTTCAGAATTGCTGATCCGGTGTTCCCACCAGATTCGGGCAATGCCCCGAAGATATCGATGATCAAACACAAAGTTTATTGACGTCCTCCGCGCATAGCGGCCAGGTTTCAGATGTGATTTCTCACAAACCGCGCCAAAAACGGGGCTTCGTTCTCGAGCTTCACTTTTAACAGCAAAGACCGTAATTTGAACTGTCGCTCCAGCGTGTATCCTTGAGATGTTTTTGTGGAGTGATCAACTGAAGACAACAGTTGATCGTGTCGATAATCATATGAAATCTCTCGGTTATCGTTGGGGAGATAGACTACTTGCTGGCTTTCACAATGACAAAATTCGAACCCAGCACTTTTCTCGCGCTTTTATCAGATCGATCTTAAGAGTTTTGTGATTTACGACTAACTACAACTTTTTTGTTCTTCTAAGATATACAAATCATATGGAGCTCTTCGCGGTTATCAACACGCTTCAGTGCCTCGAGATGGCCTATAGTCAAGATTATGTCAATTACGCAGAGTAGGTCTTCATCTTGGTTGCTTATTTTGAGCGAATTTTTAGCTATGCAAAAGCATGCAGTAAACTCCTGAACCAGTACAAAGTGCGATTCAGACAGCTTGCCTCCGAATTTCACACAGTGGAAGAGTTTGCCTCTCGTTACAAGGTACTGTTCGCTACCGGACTGTTTCTGTTCATTTATTGTTAGATGGTTTGTCCAGCTGCTTTGGAGCGCATCAAGGAAGGTCGTCCAATCACAATGCATGATTCCACAGTCACACGGAATATGCAGTTTGTTGAGGTATGTTTCATCCATATTTGGTTACATTTTCACAACATTTCCGGTCTGATCTCCTGATTCTTCTATTTCCGGGACTACAACTTGCGGTCTCGTGCAGGTGTTCGATGTTAGAAACAGCACGTTCGTAGGTGTGATTCAGGGATACGCCTGCGCATTTTACACCTAAGTGACAGCGTCGAACGAGTACAACGGGCTTTTGAATGTCTTTCCAGGCGTTCAAGTTACACTCGACAGGAAGCCGGCACTGGGATAACTGCGGAAGTCCCGACTTCCTTGAAATGTCTAATAGGGTAACTTTTGCTCAAGACTGCATGCATGACCGTGATCTATTTTGAATGTCCACCCCTTTCACATTTTCAACCTTAGTTAGTGAACTGCCATTTTAATGCAGTTGATTTTTTGAGACGTCTTTCAAGATACCTAAACTTTATATACTTTCAATTAAGTTTTTTAAGTCCAACGATTATACACTACTGGCTCCAAGTTTGTGTTAATGAACTCATGCTTGGTCTATTGGTTACTTGAGACGCTTTTTGTCCACGCTTGTTGCTCAAAAAGCAGTTGAAAAGTACTGTGGCTTCATTTTTTCGTTGTCTGTCGAACTCTCTACTAGATATCACTATATTTTGCAGTACTGTTGTATCTAGTGTTCTCTTCTCGTTATTTCTGGCAAAGTGCCTCGAGTTTTTACCACTAACATTTTCTCCGTATAGGTCCGTTGTTAAGGCGCAAACTTAGTGACTGGAAGGTCAGTGGTTCTAACATCTTGACTGCTCCTGCCGAGGATTGGTCTGTGTTCAGCTTTCGTTTTTCCCTGAGGTGGCATGGCAACTGGGCACAGAAAGGTTACATTTGAATGATTCCCATTATCATTTGCCGTGATTACTTCACTTAATTACTTTCCGGTGACTTTCTCCCGGATAAGTATGAGTCGACTCCAGTATATCTATAAAGTAACACGGGGATTTGCATGCGAGTGACAGCCCCATAGCCACACGGCTTTTGCTCGAGAGTGCACCTCTAGTCTTTTCCAAACCAAATGCAGACTGAAAGACTGTAAATGTGTCGGCGTATTGACAATGAATAATAGTCATTCAGCTGTTACCCCATTTCTGTGTCTCGCTCCCATGCTGCTTGAAGCACGAGGACCGAGATGCCGTCAGGTTATTCAAGCCCTAAACAGAAGCAGTTGAAATTCTGGGGTTGGATTTAACACCCTCCGGTCAGTAAGTTGTCAAGAGTGTGATTTTTATGGCAGAACGTAGAGAAAAGAAAGTCAAGGTGGAGAACACTGTCGGTATTAGAGGTGACCTCGTTACCAAATAGAATTACTGCTTCGTTTGCATGTTACATCATTAGCCCATTATCCATGGCTTGTAAACTTAGCTTATCTGGTAAAGGCATCAGGCTACTCTTCGTGGGCATAATATACCCACTGCTAGACTGTGAACAGCCTGGTCAACACATTTCTGGACAATTCTGTACAAATGATTCCTTACCACCCCACGAAACATAGACTCAGCTCTATCAAAATGAAACAATTGCGGGATGTAGCACCACCTAACATACGAATTCCGGAGCATTTTCCTCAGAATAACCATGGGGTGATTATGCCCGCATACATCCGTTGTATACGCAGGCCTAATTTTGTCCTCGGCACAGTTTCCCCGTTGTTTCGGTCGAAGCTACCACAGCTCACTACTCTATCGTTTGAAGAGGACGATAGCGAATTTGTGCTTTATACTTTCATTTGACACAGAACGTACGTTGGAGTTTGGTGTGATCATCACTCTTGTTGGGATCCCTGGACTAGTTCTTTTGATAAAGTAACGGCTACTGACAGGTAGACCCATAGGTGGTGTTTTGGGCGCCTGTATTGAGGTTTGGGCAACATGACCTCACAGTTGTCCCGCTCTGTTTGAATTGAAGGACTACTGAAGTTGAGTAGCAGATATTGAGTCATTATTGCTTTTGTAATTTCCAAAACAGAGGATCGTCTGCCATTCGATTTGCTATTTTGTTCCAGACCAAACTTTTATGAAGGCCAACACAATGAAGTGCGCTTCAGTGCTTTCCTTAAACTGCTGTAGTCAGTACTAAAGGCCTAACTGAGGTTACTGACTCTGCTACCGCAGCTAGCTAGAAAAATTTCCTTCAGCGTCGTTAAGATTGAATATCGTACTTTGGTTAACCAAACGAAAGGTCTACAAGCTAAGTGGCTCTACTTTGGTTTCATGAAGTGACAGTTCTATTGGTCAAGTTTGTTATTTCTCATGGTAAACAAAAATAACTGATCGGTTAGACCGCAGTGCGTTCTTTCGAACGATCGGGTGGAATGTCCACTTGTTGATACTGTCAAGGACGGATTACGTACAGCTGTGCGCTGTAATTTGCACAAGTTTGCCAGCGAGGGGCGAATATAGTAATTTGCACAAGTTTGCCAGCGAGGGGCTTCACAATGCGAATATGAACGCAAAGCTTAGCCTGGGGTAACTACATCACATAATAAACACTTGTTTAGTGTTTTATTTTCTCAACCACAAGGTCGGTGCTAAGTTGAACGTAGCAGTACCTACACGAAGACGTTTGCACATTCCAGACAAGTACTATGGTTGACCGGGAGTTTACTGCCGTTGCATTATGTTCCACGACAATTGTCTTTTGGGTTGCAACTACCAAGCGTTATCGTTGTTAACCTTTCCAAGTTCAGTTTGCCTCATTAATTACTGAATCGTTGATAATAACTGTAGTAACGACCACGGCCGCATCAGTTGAGTATACAGAAGACTCACCAGTACTGACTGTTTCTGTCTGGATATGCAGTTTCTGAGTCAGTGGTTCAATGAGCTTCAATTGCGCTTCTTCAAACTGTTTTTGTTGCTGCTGCAATAGTTCTCGGAGATGACCATATTCGTTTGACGTCGTGGGTACCCGTTCGGTACCCTGTCAAGCTGCGGTGCGCTCCATATTACTATATGGATCAGAAACCTGGCCACTGCGCACCGAGGACGTCAAAAGACTTTCAGTGTTTGACCATCGATGTCTCCGGAGCATTGCCCGAATCTGGTGGGAACACCGGATCAGCAATTCTGAAGTACGTCGAATGGTATTCGGGAGAAATAACTCACCCTTAATAGATGAACTGATCACGCTGCACTGCCTCATTATTTCGTCAGTGACGAAGTTGAACAGGAATGAGTGGACAACACTTTTTGTAAGGATGATTTTGGAGAGTGCACCATAAACTCGCATGCGCCCAGAAGTATGAGAACACAGAGACCAGCTTATGTGCACACACTTATGGAACATACAATCAACTTCAAGCCTTGGGGGCGATGGTGTGTTCAGTTGGTTCGGAAACTGGGCAGTAACACATTGAAGCTTTTGATGTACCAGCGCAAATGACTTAGCGATTGAGCCATTTCTGTCAATCATTAACCAGTGATGAGGTGGGCCCCGGGGTCTTCATCCAGGGCGGTGGCAGTTGTTAAGCCGGGTAATTTTACTGGTTAGTGTTCTCATACTTCATCGCCAGCTTATACACATGTAGCAACGGTATTTTTCTCAGCTTAGTTCTCGGCTTGAACTTCCCAAGCTACCGTTCACGTCAAAACAACCATTAAAGGTGCACAAGGTATATTAACGCCCAAAACGAAGTCAGGAACACTTGTACAGCGCTTCATATATATAACGTAAGCGACAATAACTTTCTGGGAATTCTGACGCGTTCTGGATGCGCCATTGGCAACCGGCCTTCGGGTCATGATTGACTGTTGGGTCCAGACTTTCGACGAAGCATATCTCGGTTTGATGCCGGACCGGCAAGCGTCCCGAATTTTTTTGGCCAGTCTTGCATGGGGTTGGCTTCTCGGCCGTATCAGCACCTGACTGCAAGCGGTAACGCGGGGTTTTTGTCTGATTCCGCCTAACAGCAACGCGACTGGCAGCTTGTGACTACGGCAGGGTAGACTAAGCTGTCAGGTGGACCCCCAGTATACGCCTGCTTGTGCCTGGATTTCAAGTCTACCAAACTACTGCTAAGTATGACTATCAGCTAAACTGAGCGGTGTAACTTCTACCCGGACCCTATTCATTCTTGTAGCGCATCCTCAGTGGAAACGACTGCTTCCATCACGCACTAGGCTGTTTATTTAACTCTCTCTCTGCTTTTGTGCTTCCAGTTTGCCATCACAATAATGGACAAACTCAGGTTGAACGTCGTTTCCGTGGATGTTGTAAGTCACAACTGTATAACATTACGTTACCACCAGTTTGTTGCAGATAACTCCTGATCTACGAAACCTGTACGATATCCTATGCAAAATGAGTGTCATTCCGGATAACTACACCGGGAAGGATATGATGCAAGGATGGTGCGTTCGTTATTTGTCTTTCTGCAAATTCACGTTTTGTTGATAGCCCCATGTTTTGTGCAATAGATATCGTTCAGCTAGATGTCTCACCTGGGAGGCAGGTCGATGAGATTGCCTTCAACTGTCGATGCTGCAGATGATCTTCAAGCACATTTATAGGCTTGGGGAGTGCACCTTTTCGCCACCCTCTTTTCCTCGTGGCTGTACAAAATACCTACTCACTTGCGGTAACCACTGAGGATCCAAAAAACCCGAGAACAGTTATTGATACGAGAATGATTCTATCGCAATACCCATGCGATATCTTTGAGTGCTATCTCATCCAGGGGTTTGATTTCTTCAGCATTACGCGCTTTTTGATTTGTCGAATGGCCTGTAACCATACCATCTTTAGCAATCTCGTGCTTCCGTGTCGGTCCTTCCATACCTAGCTAATTCGGCAGGGCCCGCACAAAATCGTTAGCATCCTATATGGTTTGCGCTGGGCCGCGTGTACTTCCGCTTTGGTGACCCTAATCTAGTATAAACCTGAGGGAATAAGACTTCAGGGAAAAGGTGATGAGAGTTCTAAAACCATGAACATGCCGAACTGGTGACCGAAAATTGTAACTAGACTCAACTGAACAAGTGAGCCCCATAGTGCATGCGAAAGTTTATCAGGTCGTCCGCACCGCTCATAAGGCGCACTCTAGGCGTATACAAATGGTCAGCAATTGTTAGACATGATTCTGTTAATTCTATACACTAATTATCACAGAGAATCACCTCTAACACCCCAGTACATTCCAGGTCCTTTGCAGATGGTCATAAGGAATGCAAAAATCTGATACAGTAACTCGTTTCAACACAACACCGTACAATACGACGTGTACATAGTAGATGCGAAACGACTGGAAAGCCAAATGGAAACGAAACTGGGGCCACTCCTTTGAGAACTACTTGCGGCTCCCTATAGTTAAGCCGGTATGGACAGTTGCTTTTAACATCTTATTTAACATATCTCCCGGTGACCCGTACCACTCGCGACACGAACTTTGGGCACATCAACAGCCAGCCAGTGCTTACCGTTATTCAGTTTGGCCCCGCAAAGTCACTTCTAGCCCCGATAGAGGTTAAACATCCTAAAGCGTTCATGGGATTAAGGCGCGCCTGTGGATAATCAGATGGGTAAACCCCAGCGTTGGAACTCAGTGGTGTCCGCTTCGGAAGGGGAGGGGCTATGTCACTAGTAAGCCTAACCAAGGAGATATCCTAATGGTGTTGCTTATTTAATGACAATTTGACTCGATTGTGTCCATATAATCAAAAGTTACCTCTAGCCACATCACAGGCTTAGAACAGCGAATTGTCCAGTAGGTTATAGCATTTTTGTCTGTTCGCGTCTGTACGGCGATGGTCACATAAACGTACTTCTGACACCGTCAGAAGGTTGGCTTTCTGATAACGTAAGAAGATCAGGGTGGGTCTGGTGAACGTAGTTTACTCATCGACTTTTTTCCGACCAGTTTATTTTAACCAGCACACACGTAATGTAGGTCCGGATTCGGTATCCAGGTTCATCAGCCTCGGTGATGCCTTGGTGTCACACATGCTTCAGCCCTCGGGCTCGAAGTTAGTGGTCGTTGCATTAACGGTGGGATTCCGTTCCCCACATCAGCAACTCTCAGGCTTTTGACCAAATTATCCAGGTATCAAAACTCCTGCCTGCCATGGTTCCTCTTCGTATTTAGTCGACCGTATGGAGGCTGCTTCGGAGTCCCATTTAATCTATTTAACAAATGTGGCCAAAGTACTACACCAGTGGAATGGGATCATGTCCTGCATTCGATCCCTTTCTGGGACCCGTATGGCCGCCATTCGTTCGCTCCAGTGCGTACAAAGTATCCACCACAGCTAGCCCGTTTGAGAGCTACTGAAGTGTCGGAAATCGAGCTGGCACATCGTCAATGTTTGAATGTCGTACGAGAGAACAGATG
>NW_008751954.1:468325-482428 GCF_000715545.1 Opisthorchis viverrini
TGGCAGGCAGCTAGGCACCGGAAGGGTGTTGCAGCTGATGATGATCTGGTGAATTTTCTTCAGTATCGGACAATGTATAGCGATTTTGGTCAGCTGTTTTTCACTAGTTCCCAACACACCGGGACACTGCATTCCTAGGGGTCTTAGCAAAGCCTACCCAGGTCGAACAAGCTGGTACATGGCTGTATACACCAATACGTCTGATAACGAATGAGTGGGTTTCGATAACTGCACAAGTCCACCAGCAATAAACACCTAGTTTGCACATATGTGAGGATGCGTGTGAACACGGTCTTGCGCGATAGTGCAATCGAAGCTTTCTTCTGGCTGGTACAATTTGGGCTGCCATCCTGATAAACAAAACCATCTGCCGGACAATTACGAACACTCGTAATTTTTAAGCATGCAGTAGTCTTCCACGGAAGGAAATCCTTCCCCTCGTAATTAGAGTCGCGTCATTCCAGCTCCGACAATGGATATACCTTGAAAGACCACTTCTCCACCTTCCACTGAAAGCAACCCAGTGCTATCTCAATAAAAACCGCATTGAGAATTTCGTCCACCGATCTTTTGTGCAGTCTTGTACCAACTACTTGTTTGGACAACAGCATGAAGGCAGCATTGTTCCTTCTAAGTATTTGGGGGTCTCATACCATTGTCGTCATCAGTATAACACAAAATTATTTCAGCTGTCCTCTGCAAATACCATCTTTCAGATGAGACCATTTTTGAATCGTCCTTTCTGAGTTTTTCGAATGGTTGTCCCTTCTCGAAGAGACGAAATATTAAAGGAGTTCGTCTCTCGTTACTTGCTGCGGGTAGTTTTCAAAGGGGTGAAGGTGTACTACACCCGAAAGATCAACCAAAGGAAGGAGGCGAGGTGGCCCAAGTGGTTAGGGCGCAAATTTACTGACCGGAAGTTCCGTGGTCCGAAGCCGATCTCTATCTCTCGACTTCCTCTGTCTGGGTTTGGGCAACCTGGCAATATCCCAGCCCTTGTGTAACCTTCAGGTGGCATGGCAGTTAGGTACTACAGCTGGACGATTTATTTTTCAACCAAAGGTATTTTGTGGTCGAAATTGGTCCCTTTAGAATGAGGCAGCTGTACATTGGTCCTTTCTCGTGAGACCACAGGCGATCGCTTCTAAGAGTGAGTTTGCTGTTGATATACGCTTCACATACCAAATAAATCAATCACTGCAGTTGGCCTACCTTGACAATGGCCCCTCCATAAGTGAGTAACCAAAATTAGAGAAACATGCCTTCAGCATTCAGCTACAACACGGAAATTTGAGCCAGAATGTCACTTAATGATGAAACACCAAACACTTAACGTACGTGGACTTAACACGGCTTTAGGTAGCCTTGATAGTAGATTCAGGTGGAATGTTCACAGCTGGTTCGGAATACGTTCAATGCAACCGGGCTCACTTTCGGACTCAAACAAGAGTATCTGATGCAACTTCAATTGGATTCCCAACGCGGTGGCTTCATAGTGAGGTTCGTCGTGGCGGCGATCTCCATGGGAATCAAGGCAGCTTTCATGCTGGGCGTACATTGTATTGTGAGTGCTGTGAGAAAAGGTCACAGCGCCAGCTCCTGTGCATTCTTGTGTCATTCCCAACATTTAATGTGTGCTTACACTATTTGCTCCTATTATTGATAGGGGGTGTCCTCCCCCTTCCCTCCTGTCCAAAATGAGACTGCCCAACTAGATCCATTTGGGCTGTTGTCTTATATATATTACTGTTTACGGCGCGATACTTGTCTCTGCGAGATGAAAATTGTGTTTCTGCGGTGAGTACTGGTTATGCGAAGAAAGCTGTTCCTTCGTTGACTATCTTCACTGCCGTGTTGCTCACGGACTGTTACTTGCTATGCACAAAGTCGCATACATTTACGACTTAAATTCTGTCGTGGTATTCTGAAGCTAGTTTTTTTTACGCATAACCTTTCTTATGCTGTTTGACTATCATTCGTTTCTTGCATCTGGTCCTTATTTCTTCTTTCAAATGTAGTAGGCAACAGGCCTTATTTTATCACTTTGTTTCAGGCTGAAGAAGCTCAGCGGCATGCCAGCTGATGCCAATCTTACAGCGTCTGATGTGCGGCAACTTCTGTGCGACATCGAAGAGACATATCATGACGTATTCAAATTCGTTAACCAGGATAATTAACTGTTTACAGAATCCTTTGCAAAACGTCCAGTTCTGTTATGTAACTTGACTTTTTTCCCATACAGCATTGCTCTTCTGACTTGATTAGACGGTCTTCTTCTTTTCGCCTGGCGTGCGTTGATGCTGACAGTTAATCGGACCCGGTTGATCATCAACGTAGTCGGATCCAATTGACCTAGATTACTCACTGTATTTACTCCCGTGAATTCCCGTGACTTTCTGGTCACAACAACTAGGTGAAACGTGTTTCCATAACCTATGCTTGCAGTAGTTGAGAACACCGACTTCTCGGTTTTTCGGCAAGTCGTGCAATCGTCAGTTTGGCAGTTTTGTTATCACCGGTTCGTTGACAATCAAGGGAATATCATGGGTGGTTTGTTGTGTACTGAGGCGGAGCAGTACGTATGTGAGTTTACATAACTTTTCCTTACAGAGGGGACAGTATATCGTCATTTGTTGCTGGGGTTAGCAATCCATTCGGTTAGAGTTTCTCAACTTGTACCCTGAGTAGTCGATGTGTCGCGATGGCATTCGGACTTCACCTTGTTTGATAATCTTACTCACTCCCCTTCGATAACTAAATGGTAAAATTGTTATGGAGCCTTATCAGATTTACCGATAGACCGCAAGTTTCCCCCGTGTTCCATGCAATCCCCTCCTAAGTAGCCAGTGACATCAACGTTTACAGTCTTTTCCACAGTAATTGACTTGATTGTTGAGGCTGACGCCCGGTGATTTAGGAAGCCATCCAATCACGGGTGGACCGGCTTAGGCGAAATGAACCATGATATATCTAGCCTCTTTAACTCCGCCTCGGCACATCCAACTGACCTCAACCTAAGTGATAGTTGGTGCCTATGAAGGGCGGAATGATCACACTTGGTAGGTTTCGCCGATGAGATCGCGTGCTTCCTCAGAGAGAACTCTGCACAACCACGAGGAGAGGAGATATGGGACATGAAGGCTATTACCAGCAAACTCAGTTGTCTCGTCGGTGCCGCCTTCTTGAATTGGGACCATTATCTGGTTAAATCGGTAGTCAGGGGCGCTCAGAGACGTGTCCGAGTCGCGCGGTAAGTGCCGCCTACGAATCCAATCTGTTGCTTTCATCGGGTAGTCGTCATCCCGGTTCCTCTAATGTAAAGTCAATTATATTAGCTTGCCCGTAGTGCGCACCTATTCAGTTCAGCCTCCCTGGGTCATCAGGTGACGAAACTGGCAGCTAACCGCTACATATGCGTGACGTCATGGGATTGCATTCTTACAGGTGTTCGACGACATAACGGCAGCATAACAGTTGACTTCATCGGCGCTGATATACGGATCGGTCGACAACTCTAAAATGTTAAGACTGGAAGCGGACAGATGTGTAACTTTGTGGATGAGGGCACCACACACCTTTCATACTTAGTGGGAAAACTTGTTCTTTCCTTAGAATCACTTGCAGCGTTTGTCGAAATACTGCATGGTTCCAAAGCCTACAGGGACGTGGAAGTTACTTCTAAAAACGTTCTCAATGAGAATGCTTTGCCTAGTTTCGAATCCCTCTTCTTAATTGAAATGCTGTATACTAATCGAATCAGTGAGATTTCATCACCACACACCGAACAGCTGTCTTATTCGACATTTGTGTCGCCTGCGGGAAGAAAACCTGCCGAGCCATCTAGTTGCGCCCTTTCTGATACACACTATCAGGATCTAACGAGATGGTACGGGGCAATTACCTCGTTCTAGCTGAGATATTTTATTCTGGAATCTCCTTAGTGGGAGCAACAACGCGCCATTACCAATTCCCTTCGAAGAGCTTTGAGACAGCAACTTCGTTTTATATTCGTTCAAAGTGAAGACGAGACATTCCATAAGAGACCGAAGAACACTATATATAATTGAGTGTTCTGTGAGAGATGAGGTGTTGGCTGACAGTGATGAGCAAATTAGTTTTATCTGATGGATAACAGAGATGTAGTTTTGGGGCGTTTGAAGATTTTAAACAAAAGTTAATTAAACGAGGATTCGCAACAGTTGTATGAATTCGTTTTGTCCATGCGTATGATCAGAGGTCAGTTGGCAACCTATGCGATGATGGACTGTCAGATCACCTTGTCGTCCAACACTCAGCCGAAACATGGTAAATCTGGAATATCACGGTAGGAACGTGGATGTTGGTAGAGCCAGGCGTTTCTTATTGTCTTGACTGTACGAATACCATTAAGTGGAACAGGCGGCTTCCGAAAGAAGCTTATCACATGATTACGGACAGACCGACCCATTCGATCTTTGCATCAAGTCCGGAGCGGTCAGATGGCCACATCTGGACAAATAGGGAGAGCTTTGGTTGATTATCTTAACAGCCTCGACAAACCTCAGATCATGGGATTTTTCGTGATGAAGGGGGTAGTGAATGCTGATTTGAGATTTAGGTGATAGGCTGTGGTGATCACATGCGTGACTAGTATTTTGCGCTTTCAAGTTGGTCAGGCTTTTGAGAAAAAATAGACACTTGATCTCTCATCCTAGTGATTGGACGCCTGTGGGTCTTGCTTTGCAGCTACCTATAATTTGCATACACAGTGTTTTTGCTCCACTAGGCTGACATCGATTGATAGCAATCAAGTTGATAGCATTGTTCTGAAACGCCATATCAATGTTACGATGCCACCTGTTATCGTACAGTCGCCTTCGACAGGGAGTTTTATGCGGTTTGGGTTCGATGTACTGTCACTCGTTAGGGTCAGTTCTGTCTGCTGTGCCTAATCAAACCCGAAGGATAACCGTTTCACTGCAAGGCCTTCTCGGGCGTTTCCGATTCATCGGCGGCGCAAGCCGGTGTGCTGTTTTGAAGAACACCATAATCACGTTCCTTCTGTGTTTCAACAGCCTACAGCCGGAGATTGCGTATTTTGACCTACGTACACAGGTTTTCTTTAGGCTCTTCGTTTAGTTGCTCTTCAAGCCCAGTGTAATCGGGACGTCGATTTTCTCACATATCACCGCAGGCTTTGAGTGAGCTTTAGTCACACTCTGAATGTGTTTGCTTATTTTTTCGCTTCTCCGGTTACCACTGGAGTACCGCCTACCATACTAAGTCAATTTTGAAACACTCCGTGAGTAACCCTTCCATTCCCATCGAAAAATGATATAACTGGACCGAGTGTACTCCCTATCTTTACACCGTCCACTTATTGAACAGGTGAGCTCAAGGACTTGAAACAGTTAAATTTGGGGTCCTAATGGAGGTTTCACTCTGTGAATGAAGCCAGCATATGATGGAAAATCAAGTACGGCTGTTCAATCGTATTGGAAATCTTTGGCACTGTCTTGGTCACCAAACTCCAGAAGGTTTCAAACCATCGGAATCCCGATTAGTAGCTCCGACGGACCGATCAAGAGTGTGACTAACTTTCACTCACAAGGAATGTAGCGCCTTCGCCCAGGATCCTCGTCAAACAGTCGCACTTGTCGATCGCATCCTTGAATGGAGAATCCAAAGTGAAAATATCGTTCTCCGAGTGAGGTTTATTACTCCATTAGGTTCTGGAGTCTTCTCACGTTATCGAAAATCTATAAGTAGCCCATAAGAAAAAGAGTAAAAATTCCATATTAGAAAACGCCATTCAGGTGGGCAATTGACGCTATGACCACGTGCTTAAATCCCGTAAATAAAATAGTGGTAAAATTGCGCTACTACGTGCGGCTAATCGTCCTGCTGATCAGGCGCTCGAGACCAAAGGGGTGGGTTTTTAAGTGGATAGCTAAGAGTTAGCGGTTTTCCGGACTCTTGGATTCTGTGACCAGCACACTGCTGAGGACTACCAGTTGTGTGTTGGTTTATGGAAAGTTCCGTGAGAGATCATCCTGGGTGATCAGTTGGGTTTGTCGTGGTGGCTAGTATTGGAGCAGGAATCGTTGAAAATTAAAACCAGTACGGACCAAGGGTATTCTGCATCGACTAAGTTTACAGGTCGTTTCGTTGTCATACACACAAGGTAATAAGACAAAATGAGACTCGAAATGAAAAAGTTTCTGAAGGGTTTTCTATAATGCACTGGGCCAGTGGTTATACTATGGCCTAAAATAGCAGGCTAGTAGGATTGGTTATAATTTGTGATAACTGTAGTGGGGGCCAATTAGCCTCACAATGCTCTTAGCTACAAAACACTTGCAAGTGGAATAAAACATTCTATGCCAAAATATCGCATTTTGCTGCGTATGTGCTCAAACCAAAGACCATTCTCATCTACACAGTTTTTCACCTCAACAAATTTGTCCACCAAAACAATCATGCCTCTGGCAGAAGTCTGGTGTAATACTTCTGTAGCATCGCTAATACTCCTGTATGCCTAGATGGGGCATTCAAGAGTGGACTGACACTCTGAACATAGTTGCCTGTCCTTGTTAAACCAAAAGGGACACGTTGTAACCTGCAACATTTCTATTCCATTGTTCGAATATTGTTGTCCACCGTGTTGAGGTGCCACCACCCGATCTCAAAAAGAATAATCTAAATTCAGAGGAAGATGGTGTAGAACTTTGTCTCTGGAACAAGAATTTTCGAGTTAGAAGGTGGCATATTGCAGTTTATATCCCCAGGCCAAATTATAACCTGCCTTACTTTAGCTGGAACTTGTTTTGATTAATCCCGCTTCGTAATTTTTGGCGCGCATTTGGATTTACGCTGCAGCGCTTCGCGTTTAGATATGACTTAATATTTATGCATTGAGAAACTGCCGGTTGTACCGTTTTCATCGTTCACTGCGCTGAAGGTTGTGTTGAGTGGGAGCTCGGGGGATAATTATGCGATATTCATGCATGCAGCGAGTAATCAAAGCAACAGGCTGCAAAAAGCCGTCGGAAAATCCAGAAATCTAAGGAATCTAGTAGGAACGCATTATCTCGCAACAAACAGCACACGACGCACTGGATCTTCACTACGGTTTTATTTGACCACCGTTTCCAGTCTTATTTTCCGCTAGTGCGGTATTGTGCATTTAGGGTAAGCCTAGTGTTTTTGAGGCCTTACATTCAGTAGACACCATCCGCAAGAAATATCAGAACGAATCAGCCATTAAAGATGACTAAGTGTAAGCATGTTTCAGAGAGAGAGCCATCGCTGAAGTGTTCGTAAGCATTGCTCGCATCTTCATATGAATTTTTGGGTAAACTTATTTCTTACATTTCAGGCCGCCGACAGGTCGAAGAACAGTGCTCACCTAGAGAGCGGTACGCATACTAGCAGGAGATACGTAATAATCAGGACGCTTAATAAAATTAAACTCTTCGTCTCGTTCACGTTGTGCAACTGACTTATGAGAGTTGATATGGATGGGCCCTGGCAGCGTGTTAGTCATGTGCACCAGCCCGGTTCGTTCAGCTGTGCGTTATCATCGATGTAGGTTGCACCCAGCTAGTTGATTGGACATCATGGATCCCTAGACGCATGTCATTCGTGCGCGTCAGTTTATTTCTCATTGCTGTGTTGGGCGAGCAGCGGCAGCCGCACTCACCTAGGTTTTGGATCAACGAGAGGCGTTATGATGGGTAACCATAAACTTTCTCGTGGGTTCTGTGAGCCGGCTATAGAAAGCCTGGGGCGTTTGGCCATTTACAATGAGGATTTCGTTTGCCGGTAAACAGAGCCTGAATAATCCCTGATATCAAGCAGTGTGAAGAAAAAATCAACCTACTGGCATATGTCATTTTCACGTACAAACATTACGTTCTTAAACAAAGTACGAGTTATTCGAATGTGATGAATGCGTCTAAGGAGAACAGCTATAATCGTGGTCCGACGGGATTCGGAACCCGTCCGGTCAGGCAGAAAAAGGGAAATTTAGTTGCGGGAGTGACTTTTCGCAACTATGTTCAGGAGAACAATGTATGGTCTAGTAAGTTCCATAAAGTATTGTAACCACAAAACTTCATGCAAATTTCACGCAATTTATACGATTTATATTTTACCGCATGTGACGATATCTTTTTTCATTAGGCACTGCTTCTTAGTTAGACATCATGGATGACCTTGGAAACTTGTACACTTAAACAGGGCATTCATAAAGAGAATTCACGGAAAAACCAACCGATTTTAGCCATTCTTCAGTATGATGTTGTACCCTTGAAAACAAAGTTTCCGAGGGATCAGTTCTATCTGCAGCATACCGAAGACGGATGAAAATAACGAGTCAATTATTTTGTGTACCCTGGCATTATTTCAGGAAAAATCTAGGGTGGTCTGCCGCGCACGCGCGATAGAAGTACATCAGCCTCAAGCCAGCGATACAGGAAGCCACATTCCGGTTTCCTGAACGGATGGTGCTCCTAGTCGTATTTTGGCTCCAGATGGATGGCGTTAGAAAATTTGGCAGATGACGATATCAGCATCGTCGCTCACTAGAAGCTATTCCAAAGTATTTTCGCCGAAACTTTAGTGGTTCTGAATTTTTGATTTTTACGGGGAGTTAGTCTAGTCCATTTGCATCTTTGGCGACATGTTGCACATTATTTTTTGTTTAGGCGAGGAAAATTTCAAGGTCACAGAGCATCATAGATCCGCATTCTGTTACCAGATTACGCGAGATAATATATGAACCCACACTTTGGGAAATTTTGGCGTTCCTCATTGTTCATTAAGAATGAAACAACATCTAAAGAAAATCTCACGTTAATTCCACCCAGGGAAACCGGTCATTGATTTTCGTTTGATTTGTACTCCCCAGATTTATCAAATGAGATAATGTTGTTCAGCGAACTTCATCATAACAAATTTTCCTTTGCAGTACAGCTTCCATTTGGGTACAACATTACTAGACAACAGCATGAACTGTGCTGTAGCGATGCGAGGGCTCTGTGTGTGAATGATCCCCTTTCCCAGACATGCTAACTGGCCTGTACAACATTACTAGACAACAGCATGAACTGTGCTGTAGCGATGCGAGGGGCATCTCTGTGAATGATCCCCTTTCCCAGACATGCCTAACTGGCCTGTAGATAACACGGCGTCCCAGGTAACTGCGGGTAAATTACCAAAATACTGGCACAATTCCTATTGTGAGTATGGCGGTCTATGATTAGTGACCGCAATAAGGCGGTCGCCATGATAACGTTAGGCGTTTCCAGTCATCGCGAATACTTATTGTGAATGTTAGGTCAGTGTCTATGTGCGAAGCTGATTATAAAGACTCATATGTACACAGCAACCTGATCCAGCGTCCAACGATGGTGTTTCATACACGACTATACGGGATGCCGCTTGTTTTTGCTGCCGATAGTGAACAGCGGGTCAGTATCTATGTGGTACAGTAAAAATAAGGCATCAACTATGCGTAATGGCCTAATCTGACGCCTTTTGTACTCAATACTCTACTCGATGTCGCCCTACTTGTTTGCTTTTCGATTATGCTATGTCCGTGTTCATGTGCGACGTTCAGTGACCGATATCCTAATCCAACCTACTCTATCATACCCCTAGTTTTACGCGTTGTCGCTTACTTTTGCTAATCAAGATGAGCACCGAGCCAGCATTTATGCGAACCGAAGAACATGGGGCCAAAACTACGCACACAGACCTGACCTGACGGCGGACTACGGACGTCATGCTCATAATTGTGCGCTATATCGCCCACAATGGCTACTTTCGAAACTGCTAGGCCACTTGCTATATGCGGCGCTGATTATGCCATGCCACGTGATCCAATCCCCGTCGCCATTTGTTGTGTCTTGATGGACGATCGTGCAAATCTGCATCGGTCCCTAGTTTCCTCCACCGCCCACTACCGAATGTCAAAAGGCACGGTAGCTCTGCACAGCCCTTAATGAGACCAAGGAGAATTATTACAACCGTATTTATAGGGTAGTCACATAGTTTTCCACAAGGTCGTGCCAGAATCTCCGTGATGGAGAGAGAGGCGTCGAGTAAAGGTGCTTGACTCGGATTGGCTCGCATTCCGACCAACCAGGACATGCCTTCATTTGGCCCGTGTCCTGCACGTGACACATCAATACAAATGATGTGCTGTTCGATTATTAGGGACGGCTGGCCTCCGAACACTTTACTACACTGAAGTATGGAGAATAAGCCATCTGTTGAATAACGGTTTGCAAAATCTCTCGAGTCGTCTGGTCCCAATGATGCATTTTTAAGGCTGGAGGCCGCAGCAGATAAACCTTTGATTGGTAGCTTTTGTTTATGTGCAAACAAGAATGCCTGTTGATTTTGGAAGGCAACGTCTGTTTCGCTGACCACCAAAGGCCGAAATTCAAAACTACTCTCCGATTCATGCACGTAGAGATAACCTGACTGGACTTTGGGAGTGAAACTTTCCCATAGTGGGATAGAATTTTGGAGACTCTTAAAATGTTCAGTGAGCTATGCATTACCCGATTAGCACTGATTCCTTTACATGATTACAACAGTGAAAAATGTTATATTCCTCAATGGATACCGAAGGTACATTATGAACTGCCAACAGACCTCGTCTGATGTATCAAGACCTATAGAATGAGTTAATAATGGTGATCTGTGTCTCATGGGACTCCTGAGTGCGACTGATATTTGAGGTGAGATAAATTCGGATGCATTTTAAAACTTTAAAAATTGGAATATAGTTATCGCAGAACATCCAAAGGTACTAAAAATGCAGTGGTCAGCGTGGGTCATTCGTCTCTATAAATATTATCCTTATCATTTACCTTGCCTACGTGCACAAATTTGCTTACGGGGCCATTCCTTAGGGAACTATGGATGAATTTCCAAGCATTCAATATTCTATCCTGTTGGTATCAAAGGGCTTTTATTGGGGATTGTCTCACATAATGGACAAAGATGAAAGAAGATAACGGCAAACATAGTTCCCCTTTTTTAATCTTTCATTATCTGCTTCGATTTCTCGTTACTCTCACTTCTATATAATAGTTTTCCTCCTCCGTTTTCTTTGCTTCATTATTATTCCTCTGGTATAAATAATTGGAGAAAATGGCTGAAGGTGATTTAAGCCGTTGCATTCGTGGGTAGGATGTTCCGTCGCGCGATTAACCAAGTCGGGCGGAACAACTTCACTTCTGGGGTTGACGCAGTAACTTACACAATCAAGCACACCTTTGTGTCAAGCTCTGAGTTGAGGATGATAATGTTCTTGGCAGTCGCTTTTCCGGACAGAAGCGCGTGTCCTGACGCCGTTTCTTTACCTAGAAGGACTGTTCTCCTGCACATTAGGATGCAGTGCTAGTAGTCCAGCCCAGTATTTATGCAAATTTGTCTCCGAGTTCAGACATTTGTTGACTGCCTGTGCTGCCTGAGGATACAGTCTCCATCAAGCCATCAAAATATTAACCTGAAACATTTTGGGCCGTTATTTTTGGGGCTAATTTTTTAAACCTCTTAAATTTTCACTAGACTTATTAGGCATGCTCTTTAGCCAGCAGTTTTCCTGAAAATGGTGAAACATTTGTTATGCGCTCTTTAATTAGGACTAACTCAAGTTCGCTTTACATATGGTTTGCTGCGTCGGGGTGATTGAATATGTCTCCAGTCACACGCGCAGCTGGTGAATGTCACTGAATCAATCGACTGGCAATGTTTTTATCTGCCGCATGTTACTGACATTCGCGGAGCATACTCAGAACAGATTGTGGCGCACCGATCCCTATCCGGCACAAGCAATTCTCTTTAAAACCAAAGTGCGGCAGAGAAAAATTTGTAATTAGCTTGCAGACATGCAATATCCACACTCCGGCTCTCCTTTGTTAAAAGAAATTTGAACTCAACTTTATCAATACATGTTGGCATGCGCTGCAGTTTCAAACATTTTGTCCTTCATGTTTCGGTTAATAGTTGCCTTAGTCAGTTGTAACCTACGGTTTGGCCAAGGAATAAAGTAATTTAATAAACATGCTCAGTCCGAAGTTACATCCGTGATCCTTCACTCGAACGCTCAGTTACGCGCTCCATCACTTGAGGTCCTTGAACCTATCGGCCCCCAATCTGAGCGCGTTCGAGACTATATTTCTTTTCTCCACACGACCGCCGCGATATAAATTGGGCCACTGAACGACCACTGCAAAATGAGGCAGGTGTGGGCTTTCGAATTTAGTTGGCGTAGGCCTTATAGAGTTCTTTTTATCTTCGTACATGATGTCCAGCAAAAAAATTTATAGGGGTACTGGCAAATACCAAAGTTATGTTCACTCGCATATATGGCTAGAACCATTGCTACAGGTGTCATTATTATCTTAGGATGAAACATCTCGACAGCGCCAAACATGAGTAAAATTTTTGTGTGAAAAAGCTGTGCGGTCTAAGATATGACTACAGTGGCCAGGGTAGTGGCTACATATAGCCTCAGACAACGAAAATTTGGTTGGAGAGTGATGTTGCAGAGAAACACAATCAGCAGCCACACTCCCTGCTCATTTATAAAACCATTAGTTACGACGGAAATAAACTGCGTTGAATAAAGCCAAGGGTGAGAAAACGCTTGACACGCTCCTTAGGTAGGAGAGATAAGCAACAGCAAGTGCAATTTTCCCGTGGGAAACAATAAAAATGAAACCACGCCAAGTTGAAGAAAGGTGTAGAAGGCATTGTGGTTCTGGCTACAGCGACAACTCTATCTGACCACGCATACATCTGAAACATGCGTTCATATCATGCTTGACTTTTATCTATCAATTTAGTACCTATAATAATGATAATAATATTTGAGAGGTTTATTCGAGCACACAGGCGCATTGTGCAGGGTAAAAGCTTGCCTACAATACCGGGCATTCGGAAATTATTGCCTGGTGACAGGGTCAAGCTACCCGATAAGTTACTTTGCCGGGAGTGAGTGGCAAAAGAATAAAAAAATAATAACGCTGGGTTGAGTATACAATAATAGAGATGTCGGGTGGAGGAGATTCACTAAGAATCGTTTTCTTTAAAACAGTTCGTCGTTGGCCCAGATCAGCGAATAAACAATACTCCAACGACGATTGTCCAGGGGTCTGCTTCTGAACAGTTCCCAAATATAATAAATTGTTGAGCTAGTCTGAAACGTTCTGATACTAGAGTTAGCACATGAGACTCGGGACTGACCACTGTAAGCTCGAGCAAAATCAGAAGAGAGTGGTAGCACGTGAACACGTTTGTATTGCGTGAAATATTACAAGTTCGCGTTTTTGTATTCGGAGAAATGACGGTTATCCAACTGACAAAATACGTAATGTTATATTGGAAGCAAAATAAAGGTACAAAAGACCACACTGGCCATGTCAACCTAAGAACCTGGTTAGAAACATAAGTTTTCAGTTACTTTCTTCCGGGGTAAACATATTTATGCGTCTTCATTTGCTGCCGACACAACTGACAATGCATCGTGACGAGACTCTTCAGTAGTAATAATATCTTTTGTGGACGTACACTATACCAGTGTCCTCTCGACAGCAGACGGGTCCATCAAAATGTCGGAGAAAATAATCCTCACGATTCCAGGGGCCATCCAGCGTGAGGTTGTGGGTATGTTCGAAATCGGTCTCGTTTGTCTCTCGTGCAAATTCGTCAAAATTGTTTTCGTTGTTCAATCTATTCACAGAGTACACACGAGTAATTGTTGAATTTTATTACTCTAACAAAACATTTGAGAGATAACCCTTGATATTTTGCGCACACTTCCTATTTTACATCTAGTCCTAAACATGACATCAATTTATACTCATTGCCCTCTGCAGCCATTGATAGACCACAACAGATGTGGGCGGAATGGCTGCCCGTCGAACGTCAAACCCGGTATGCAATGCCGCACCTGCAAGGCCTGGTGGCATTTTAAATGCACGGGTTTACAGGACGACCAAATAAGCCGATTAGCTAACTTTCCTGACCTGTTTGTCTGTGCCAGCTGCCTCTATGTCAAGGGTGCAATGCATACCGCAGCGAAGAGAAGAGTCCCCCGAAACG
>NW_008751954.1:482948-489455 GCF_000715545.1 Opisthorchis viverrini
GAGGCAGACGGCATCGCTCCAGAGCCCCCCTTGGAGTCTTGTACTCAGACTCAAACCCGTTGCACAACTATTAAGTCTGCTAACCACCCTAGTCACTCAACTTTCGGCTCCTCACCCTCGGAGGCAGCAGAGACAGTGTTGAAATGCTTGTACACAAACTGCCTCAGCCTTTTCAACAAACTCGGCGATGTTAGACAGTCAGCTTGCCTCGAACAACCATCTTTAATCGCACTCACAGAGACCTGGCTCACACCAGATGTCTCTGACGCGGAGATCTCGATAGACGGTCATTATTTTTCGAGCTGACTCAAAACGAGGGAGAGCTGGTGGGGTTGCTCTGTACTTACATGCGGCCCCACCAATCTCGATTGTCCTCTCTGACACCACCCCTGCACCGTTTTGCGAAGCACTGTGGGTCCAAACCGCGCTGCGTGGGTGCGATTATCTCCTTTTTGGCGTGGTCTACCGTAGCCCTTCGAGTCCCCCTGAAGATGACCAATTCCTCATACAAACCCTTGAGCAACTCTCCTCCAACTACCATTTCACTCATCTGCTGCTGGTAGGTGACTTCAACGCCACAAAGGCCTCCTGGATTGAGCTCCAGCGGGTCAAATCAAGCGGACCTTTTGCAGCGGCGCTGTTAGAAGTCGTTCAACAGAGCGCTTGGATCCAACATGTCGCTGCACCCACCAGATACCGCGCAGGTCAACTACCATCCCTCTTGGATTCGGTCATCACCAACGAAAGACGCTTCGTTGATCCGGGAAACTTTAACAAAAGCCTTGATCCTGTGTATCAATCCGTCAGTCTGTGAATCCGTGGGGAAGAGAACAAGCTGAGACCCCCGGATTGGATTAGCCGCTGAAGCACTCGCCGGTTTGAATGTTGCAGAATTATACAGTTTGATCATCGATTCATATTTGGTGTATGGCTAATAATTTGTTCGCCTAGGTGGGCTTCCTTCCTCTGGCCTAATGGTGGTTTACGGATTCACGGATTGATACACAGGATCGAGGCTTTTGCTAAAGCTTCCCGCATCGACTTTGTTCTTGTCGGTCAGTGGCTGTTGTTCACCTGAAAGGCGCAATTGAAAAAAGGGTGTAGAACCGCTCTTTATGTTCTCAGCGCGGGGCAGTATGCTTGCCAGCGCGAGGATTCACATAAATAAATGTCTAATAGTGCTTTAAATTGGGTTCTATAAGGAGCGTGGACAACCGTCGGAGAAAGGTCATTCCACGCACCTGTTACCCGAAATGAAAAAAGTTTTCTCTAATGAATGTGTCCTGAGCTTGAAAATTTTCTTACTATGTCCCCGCCGGGGTGTTTGCTGGGTCAACGGTAAAAAACCTGTTTGCCGAGCTTTGTTCAAACAGGGCGTAAGTGAGAATTAGGTCCCCTCGGAGACGACGGCACTCCAGGGGAAATAGATCAAGCATCGCGAGACGCGCTTCGTAGTCCACGGATTTGAGGCCGGCAACCATTCTCGTGGCGGCCCGCTGGACACGCTCAATGAGGGTAACGTCTTTCGTACGTCCTGAGTAGACAACTTGGTTGGCGTACTCCAGGAGCGGTCTGACGTAGGCCCCATAGAGTATTTGGAAGTCCATGCGAGTAATACGGGAGAAGGTGCGTCGGATCATCCGTAAAATGGCGAATGCCTTTCGGGCCGATTTCTCATGGTGCAGTGAGAAGGACAAGTTTGAGGAAACCCAGATGCCCAAGTCCTTTTGGGCATCTATCCTCATGATGTCTTCTGGTCCCATGCATAACAGAGGCTTTCGCTGAATCCCCTCCAAACGACACATGGACGCACTTTTCATCATTCAGAGGAAGGTGCCAGTCCAACGACCACTGCTTGGCAGCGTCTACATCCATTTGGAGGGCACTGGCATTGGAACTCCAGGATTTCAAGTCGTCCGCAAAAAATAGACATGGACTCGCAAGAATGTCTGGGAGGTCGTTGACGTAGATCAGAAACAGGAGTGGTCCCAAGGCAGAGCCTTGAGGAACTCCAATGGAGACCGACGCTGGAGGAGACTAGGTCGAACCTATTCTCACTCGGAATGATCTGTCTGATAGGAACGCCTTGACCCAGCGAAGGATTTTCCCTTGAATCCCGTTAGACTCGAGTTTGTGGAGCAGCGGGACGTGTGGGACCCTATCGAATGCTTTCGAGAAGTCGAAAAATATGGCATCCGATATGAATCCTTCGTCCTTGGCTTGGGTTAAGCTGTTCATAAACACGAGCATGTTTGTCACGCAAGAGTGGTTTGAGAGAAATCCGTGTTGAGCTGGAGATATCAGATTGGTGGAAGTAAGGTGATCTAAGATAGCTCGCTTCAGAATGCGTTCCATCACCTTGCCCGGCACGCTAGTGAGGCTATGGTTATGGAGCGCTGTCCGTTTGCTCTTCTCACGTGGTCGTAAATCAGCTGTTAGCTGAGGCTTGGAATATAGGTGGTGACTTTCCGAAGAACCCATAAGCCATCACTGCCAGTGGGAACTACGAACCAATCATTCGCGAGTGGATAGTTACAGTGTTGAGACTGCGAATCGTTTGGGGCAGAATTTTGGGGTGTAGGACTTTTTGGAGTGCGCTCGTCTTGTCACCTCAAAGCTTGTCGGTGCCAAATGACGACGACTTTAGTGTAAATTCGCGGAAAATAGTGTGGACGTTGTGTGGATTTTTAATTTTTTAAATGAGGTTTCCCTTATGCCTCTGACGCTCAGCGAATTCAATACGGAACACGAATGGTGAGTTCTACAGGATGCCTATGAAGTACCACCGACGCCGTCATTGCTATGCTCGTGACCCCCATCAGTCTAGGGTTAACATTTTCGAGCGGTTATTTTGTGAAACACTAACTGCCACGCCAAAGTTTCCCGATTATCGAAATGTTCCGTAGATTTACGGATCAATCCGTGAATCACTTGATTCACGAGAATGAGGCGTTTCGACAGGCTCTTCGGATTAGAGTAAATTTTGTCGCTCACTGGCTTTGGTTCATCTGAGAGGCGAGGTGCTGGAGGATATAGTGACGGTTTAGAGTTTCAGCTTTCAACCCAAGACTTTTTCATCTTGAGCACCCACATACAGGCGAACGTGATGGTGGCAGATTGAGACTTCAATGCAGCGTGGATAACCGTAGTCGGAGAACTATTCAGTTCCCATAATAAACAAAGAGGAGAATAGTCCGGTCAGGGTACTCATTTTAATCTTGACAAGCATGCTCTTGTGGCCCCGCTGTGTATCATGGGCATAAATACAAACATTGTCGCTGCATCTCGGGTCGGGGAGTGTGCACTAGGTCCTATTGGAAAAGCATCTTCCAACTGTAGCAGTTTTTCAGTGCCTAACTGCCATGCCACCAGAAGGGAGCACAAGGGCTGGGATACTGCCAGGTTGCCCAAACCTAGACAGGGGAAGTCGGGTCGTAGAGGTCGGGTTGAAACTATGGACCTTCCGGTCAGTAAATTCACGCTCTAACCACTGAGCCATCTCACTATTCGGAAGCAACGGTACACCAGGGGGAAGTTGCCAGCTGTTTCCAGGTGTGTTCCGTGGTCATCGGATCTGAAGCTAGTGGCCGTGTTCTTAGCAGTCTTGAGTTATGTGGACAGCGTGCTTGGCGTATCCAAGGTTTTGTTTGACGTAAGCTCCATAAAGTGTCTATAAGTCCTTTTTAGTAATACGTAGGGAACTGCGCCGAATCAGTCGAAGAATAACGAAGGGTTTAAACAGACTTTTGATAGAGAGGGAAAGATAGGATTGAAGACGACCCTTCTCGACCCTTATCGCGATATCCTCTGATTCGCTATTTCCGAATCGCTCCATTGCCTACTCTTTTCATTTAGAGGATTTAGGTAAAATTCAATGAATTTTGTGGTTTTGTGGTGGTGAAGCATCAGCGTGAATACTGATGTTGCTTTTTCTGATGATGACTATTATTATTATTATTAATTATTATTATTATTATTAATATTATTCGAACGGAAGTGTCAGCACAGTGGCTACTGTTTTAATATGTAGATGTTCATTTGAGGCGTACTGGTTTTGGAACCTTAAGGCTTCATGTCGTGCACATAAAGTTCATACGGATTTGATAATGCGCCTCTACTCGTTGGTGTAGATCAGGGAGATTAGCTTTCCTAGGACATAGCCTTGGAGGACTCAGATAGGGACTAGTTCTACTGAAGTGGGGGCTTTTATCCATCGTTGAATTTTTGAATCCTATAGACTCTGAGCTTGTTTAGCACTAGGACCTTAAGAACCCGATCGAATTCAACCACAAAGTCGAAGAATATGGCGTCGGGTGTGAGCTCTTCGTCCTTGGCCTATTCGTACACGGGAATGGTTTAGAATGAATGCTTTCTGTTGGTCATCTAGGAAGGCCAGCTCCAACATGAGTTCCATCATCCTAAACCGTATATTAGTGAGGCTAATCTGCCTGTAGCTACCAGGCGATAAGTCTTCACCATTTTTGTAGATGATGTAACATTCGCCCCCTTTTGAGCAAGAAAGCTGCGTGTACCTAAATAGTACATTTTTTCTAGTGACATTTAGTATCCTAGTATGCTTTCAGAGGTTAAAGCTCAAGATAGGTCAGTGGTTGAAGCGCTGATTTACTGACGGGACGGTCCGTGGTTTGAACATAATCATGATATCTCATTCTCTCTTGTCTAAGTGAGGGCAATCTAGAAGTGCTTTCTTCGGTGGCTGAGCAGCTAGTCTCCGGAAGTAGGTTAAAATCGAGCGATTTTTCGTCAGTTGGGGAACCTCTGCTTCAGTTGGATCCACATTTCCAAACGACACTTGGTCCTCTGGGGGAGCGTGCTGTGTTTGATTCTGTTGGTTTCTTTGGGAGTGAGTTTGTTGGTTTGTGGTTTTCCTTGACTATATATTCCTGGCCAGAAGAGGACGCCGTTGAAGTCCGTTATCGTTCTTGGTCCCTTTTTTCCATGCCCCTGATTGGATTCGGGTGTACAGTGAACTATGCAAAAACCTCACAGCTAGTGAAGTAAAGCCAGTGCGCAGACACGCAAGGCGTGTGAAGCTTCCGTCAATTTGGAATCAGAACTGAATTTCGCTGGAGCTAGAGGGTGGTTCACAGAAGTCAGCTGTGAGAGCGGTGTTAGACTGAGACTTAGCACATCCGATCCGAAGAACTTTCAAACACTTGGTCATCGATGTCTCCGTAGCATGGCAATAAATAGCTGGCTTCAGTAAGTATTGTATTGTATGTAACGAGATGGTGCGCATGTTGGTACTTTGTCCTGCGTCCGAATCGTCGGAGTAAACTTACCAGGCGTTGGTGTTTTGGCATGTATTACGTATTCTGAACCATTATCTATCCAAGAAAGCATTGGTTCCTGTTCTGATAGGTTGTTGGCGAAGGGTTCACTGAATACAGGCCATGAAATGACAACGTGAAACGAATGCGACTACGGTTCAACTGAGAGCTATAGGATCTCGTCTTCCTGGCTGGGACCAACTTGTTCCTGTGTGCAGGTTACTGGATACCCTGTGGGACAGGTACGCAGCTTATCTAAGTGGCGCATGTGCTGTCATTTCTTACGCGGATTACCCGGCAAAACCTCCTCTGTCGTTGTGTGCTAGGTTTATATAGAATGAAGTTCGGGATGGATGCTAGGTCTGTGCTAGCTTACTTCCACGTGGTGTGGTGGTGATGGACCAAGTGGTTAGGGCGCGAATTTACTGACCTGAAGGTCCGTTGTTCGATCCCGACATCTGCCTCTCGACTTCCCCTGTTTAGGCTTGGGTGACCTGGCAGTATCCCAGTCCTCGTGCCTCTTTCTTGTGGCATTGCAGCTAGGCACCGAAAGGGTGCTACAGATGTTGGGGATAGTGACGAAGCTGTGAGACTTCGCCTGTTCAAGCAGCAGAACTGAGACGTCTTCAGGTGTTCGACAGTCATTGTCTCAGAACCATAGCTCGTGTGACTTGGTGTCGGCGAATCCGTAATGAGGCAGTTAGAAAGCGCATTTTCGGTTGTGCAACGGGTACCTCCATTGAAGAATGTGTCCAACACCAGAAGCTGCGTTGGTTTGGTCATGTGTTGCGTATGCTGAATAATCGTTTGCCGAAGAGGGTGCTGTTTTCCATGCCCAATTCAGAGTGGCGTAAACAGAGAGGTGGCCAACCCTTGACTTGGCAGAGGAGTATGAAGATCACGAAACGCTTGGGTGCTGTCGGTGCTACTCGCCTTCCAGAGTGGGGACCGCGTGATCCTCACTGTGCCTGGTTGGAGACACTACAAGATATGGCTGCCAACAGATGTCAGTGGCGTTCTTGTTGTCAGTTTCTGTCCAGATTGCCTGAGTGAATGTCTGGAGGTGTAGTCACCTTGGAATGATTGTGTTAAGCTAGCACTAAGTCCCTTCCCCCTCCACCTTTATTCATTTCTTTACAATAAGGCTTTCAAATAAGTCATGGTTGTACGGCAGTGAAGCATCGGTGTTGAACACTGATGTCATGCTGTCCTTGAT
>NW_008751954.1:489495-493202 GCF_000715545.1 Opisthorchis viverrini
ATTACCAGCAAACTCAGCTGCGCTGGTCACTGCCGTCTTCCTGGATGGGGACCCCGAGACGGGCCACATCAATGGCTAGAGACATTATCAGACATGGCCCAGTGGCGCCCTCAATGGCGCTCGTGCATCCAAGCTATTGCCTTCAGTGCACCCCCCTCTTGACAACTCACTGAAAGTGCTGGATTTATGCACCAATTTACCAGCTCGCGCGTGCAATGCGCAGCTACTTACCCCCCAATCATCGGTGAACGAAACTGTGGCAGCTACAACCAGTGTACGACCAGTACGCGGTTATTACAGCTGATAATGATGATGATGCGTATGCTGAATCATCGTTTGCCGAAGAGGATGCTGTTTTCCATGCCCAACTCAGAGTGGCGTAAACAGAGAGGTGGCCAACCCTTGACTTGGGAGAGGAGTATGAAGATCACGAAACGCTTGGTTGCTGCCGGTGCTACTCGCCTTTTAGGATGGGGACCGCGTGATCCTCACTGGGCCTGGTTGGAGACACTACAATATATGGCTGCCAACTGATGTCAGTGGCGTTCCTGTTGTTAGTTTCTATCCAGATTGCCTGAGTGAATGTCTGGAGGTGTAGACACCTCGGAACGATTGTGTTAAGCTAGCACCAAATCCCTTCACCGGCCACGTTCACTCTTTTCTTCACCATAAGGCTTTCAACTAAATCATGGTTGTACGGCAGTGAAGCATCAGTGTAGAACACTAATGTCATACTGTCGATGATGATGATGATGGTAACGGTGATTCAAATTTTCGTCCCCATGGAACAGGTGCTGGCCACCACGGGATCATCCGCAAAGCCACTGGAAGAGTTGCATTCAAGCTCTTCGTAGGTGTACGGTGATGCAGTGCGTCATGGTCAGTGCGGAATTTTGCGCAGAACAACATATATACCGAGTGTTTCCGAAAAGCCCTTAAATTTCGGAAATAAAAGAATGAAGGAGACACCCCTCAACAACCACAGCCCCGATCTAAATCTGCTACCTTGTGGTGGTCGGGATACTGTACTACAATGATCCTACGGGCTTTACTTGCTGGGACTCGATTCTCAAGGCCTCGACCACCTCGGAAATGTCAACAGTGAACAGCCCGACGAAGAACATCGAGTCCTCCAACTGCAAGAAATCGTATTGCGACCTGGTCTAGAGGTAAAGTCGTACTATCCTTGTCTCCGTCACGAAGAGCCCGGACTTGACGGTTGTGTGACGATTTGTGTACATCTTCGAGCTATTGAGACATACTGGGGGCGTCCATGTGACATTCATGGAGTTTCTCATATCGTTCTCATAACGGATAAGTCAATACTTAGAGATCTGACCAACAATCTCCTGCCCCCCCCCCAAGTTGAGGGTCAGAACATGTGTGGCGGCTTGTTATGCATGAGTGCCAATATACCTGCGTTTCCGGCCGAAAACTGTTGCCTTGCGGCCAGGCTCCTGAGACAAAGGCTTCGGTCGAGGACTCTAATCATCCTTCTGTCCAGGTGTAGACATCCTGGCAGTATCCCAGCCCACGTCTAACCGTTAATTGCACATCCACGAATAGTCTCATGCCACATCGGCCTTCATGTAGTGCCTTTAGTCGAGGTAACTTATTTGCTTCATACGGCTCGACCGAGGGCTGCAACCTTGACATGGTGCTCGGGCTTTGATGCTGCAGTGATACCGTGGGTTATAGCGGCCGGAACTTCGCTTCACAGTATGTAACCATAACAGAGGGCTAAAGGGGAGCAGTCGGACTAAGAGCAGCGAGACACGAGTAATCGTGTTACAAGGTGGTCTGAGAGTAAAATCATGCTGTCCTTTGAGATAGGAGTGTGAAGGTAGTAAGGTTTTTTCCCAGACGATCAGCATATCCATATTCACGGAAGTGGTGACGTTGCATTTCCAAGAGGAAGGACGGGTTATAAAAGGTCGGCCCTAAAAACCGCACCTTTCGGTCGCCCAACGGTTGACCGTAACCACCGACGCTTTATTCAGTACGGTTGAAATACTTTTAAAATGAATGGGTGTGGGGCTGCGGTACTCAGCTGCGCCAGGAGGGACAATAGTGCCTTACTCCACGAGCCCTCGGGTAAGGCCAACTCTCCGCAACCCAGCAAGTTAAACCTTTCAGTCACCGGCTCCGGTAAGGTCCTCAAGGAAAATTTTACCAACGACTGCCTTGTGGTTCTGACTTTTGAGTCAAACGCTAGGGTTAGGGTACCCGAGCAAAACCCTACATCTTCCTACTGCCTTGTGGGTTAAGCTTTTGAGTTAAAGACCCAAGGTGTGGTGTCTCAACCAATACTTTCTTCCTTGGCATGGGCAACCGGAAGTATCATTTGCCCGCCAGCCAAATCAAGCTGAATGTCTCGACATAACAGGACGTAAAGCTGCCACCTCGACGTGGTGGTCGGGCTTGAGTGCTGCAATGATCCCGTGGGCTACACTAGCTGGAACTTCGTTCCACAAGGTGCAACCATGCCAGGAAGGCCAAAGGGGAGCAGCCAGACCAAGAGCAGCGAGACCCCGTACTACGAGTAATCGTGCTACGAGGCGGTCTGGGGGTAAAGTCGTACTGTCCTCTGCGACAGGAGTGTGAAGGCAGTAAGGTGTTTCCCCCAGGCGACCAGCATGTCCATATTTATGGAAGCAGCGATGCTGCCTTCCCCCGAGGAAGGACGGGTTAGAAAAGGTCGGCCCCAAAAACCACACACTCCGATCGCCCAACGGTTGACCGTGACCGCCAGCGCATTATCCGATACGGTCGAAATACTTTTAAAACCAAAGAGCCCGGTGCTGCTCAAAAGGCACCTGCTGTGCGCAGCCGCATCAGGAATGAGACAGTAATGCCTTATTCCCTGCGCCCTCGGGTTAGGCCAACCCCCTGCAGCCGAGCAGGTCAGACTATTGAGTCATCGGCTCCGGGCAGGGTCCCCAAAGAAAACCCTACATTCTCCCACTGCCTCGTGGGTCAGACTTTTGAGTCAGAGGCTAGGGTCAGGGTCCCCGAACAAAACCCCACACTCTCCCACTGCCTTGTGGGTCAGACTTTTGAGTCAAAGGCTCAAGGTGGGGTACCTCAACCAAACCCCCTTCCTCGGCCTGGGCAACCGGGAAGTATCATTTGCCCGCGCAGTTCAGCGTCCACCGATGTCCTTCTCCAACCCCTTCCCACCGCACCAGCAAACGTCGCTGGGCCATTTGACTGTCAGTCATCTGACCGAAGGGCCTTATGCTTCTCGCTGCCTTCAAACATTATACAAAATAACACCTTTCTAAATCCACGAGATCCTTTCTATATAGGAGCTTTTAACGTCCGTACTCTGTCAAATTGGCAGACAGGCAATGCTTGCTGAAGCCTTGTACTTACTTAAAATTGTTGTGTCTCCGAAACACGCATACAAGACCCGAGCGTGGTTCTGCATCTCAGAACGCCAAGGATGAACTCAGCCCCTTCACATTTCTCCCTCCGTGTGTCCGGTGACCCAGAAGCGATGACTCGTGGAGTATATGGCTTGGGAGTCGCACTTCTCCCCAGAGCTGAACGCGCTTTGCTGTGAACAATCGTCTGTGCACCGTCCGGTTATGCAGTTCAATCAGGCTCATTGCCTCTGGGCGGTGCCTGTTTGTCGTGTCGGGTTATGCCCCAACGGACCGCGGTTCTCATGCGGAGAAGGATACTTTCTATCGAGAGCTATCCGG
>NW_008751954.1:495143-510267 GCF_000715545.1 Opisthorchis viverrini
CTTATTGGTACTATGTGGGACGAAGAGCAAGTGCCTGCAGAATGGGGCATGTCGACATTTATCTTAAATACGGTACGCGGATGCTATGTGAAAACCACTGTGGCGTCAGCCTGTTAGCTGTGGCATCGAAGGTGCTCTCTGGCCTTATCCTTCGAAGGTTGACTGAACACAGGGAGAGGCAGATCCGTGAAAACCAAGCTGGGTTCCGTCCTGCAAGAGGTTGCATCGATCATATCTTCACCCTCCGACAGATTCTGGAACAGCGGCACTGCTTCCAGCAATCAACAATGGTTGTTTTTCTTGATCTGAAAGTTGCCTTTGACTCTGTGGACCGCCAAGCACTCTGGCACTGTCTGTGGAGCAAAGGTGTCCCTCATAAATTCTTGACCCTCATTAAGGCGCTGTACGCCAACTCCCGCGGACATGTAATGGTCTAGGGGAAGCTTTCTCATGAGCTCGCCACATCAGGTGGTGTCCGACAGGGATGTCCTCTTTCACCTTTCCTCTTCAGTTTCGTCATTGATACAATCGTGGAAGACTCACTACCAGCCTCTAATGCCTGTGGGGTCGAAGTGCTCCCTGGACCTCCGCTCACAGACATCGAGTACGCAGACGACACAGCTCTTCTTGGATCTGACTCCGTGGCGATGCAAATAATATTAAATAATCTAAATAATTCTGCCTCGCAGTTCGGCATGCGCTTCACACCTGCAAAGTGTAAAGTGCTACTGCAAGACTGGGTGGGCTCGAACCCTAGCCTCATGCTTGCGGATGAACCGATTGAGGTAGTAGACAAATTTGTTTACCTGGGCAGCTGTATCAGTCCCGGTGGTCTCGCGAAAGATGATATTTCCATCCGGATTGGGAAGGCCAGAGCAGCTTTTGCGAACCTACGTCACCTGTGGCGTAGGCGTGACATCAGTTTCTCTGTCAAGGGTCGAGTTTACAATGCTGCGGTGCGCTCCATATTACTATATGGATCAGAAACCTGGCCGCTGCGCGCCGAGGACGTCAAAAGACTTTCAGTGTTTGACCATCGATGTCTTCGGAGCATTGCCCGAATCTGGTGGGAACACCGGATCAGCAATTCTGAAGTACGTCGAATGGTATTCGGGAGAAATAACTCACCCTCGATAGATGAATTGATCACACTGCACAGGTTGCGTTGGCTTGGCCACGTGCTGCGTATGCCAGTCGACCGACTTCCTCGAAGGGCTCTTTTCGCCCAACCATGTGAAGGGTGGAAGAGAGCCAGAGGCGGTCAAACAATGACTTGGCAGCGAAGTATGAAGGCCATTACCAGCAAACTCAGCTGCGCTGGTCACTGCCGTCTTCCTGGATGGGGACCCCGAGACGGGCCACATCAATGGCTAGAGACATTATCAGACATGGCCCAGTCGCGCCCTCAGTGGCGCTCGTGCATCAAAGCTATTGCCTTCAATGCATAGCTTCTTTTCCACCCCCCCACTTGACAACTCACTGACAGTGCTGGATTTATGCACCTATTTGCCAGCTCGCGCGTGCAATGCGCAGCTACTTACCATCCCCCCCAAATCATCGGTGAACGAAACTGCGGCGGCTGCAACCACTGTACGACGAGTACGCGGTTATTACATCTGAGAATGATGATGATAATGATGATGTACACGCTCTGATAGCAGAAGACTGAAGTCCGTTGATCAGAGCATCGCGTACACTTTCGTTTACATGGTCAATGTTGGACACCGCCTTGAAATCACAATTTTTGATCAAGGATTTGAGCCTCTGAGCAAACTGATCAACATCTTGACTGGTGTCTTGTTTTCAAGTGTGTAGAAGTTAGCGAGCATAAATTATATTCCTATGGCGAACGTGCAGCTTTTCAAGTGTATCGATAGCGGATTCGTAATCAGGACAGTCAGCGACGTAAGCATATATAGTTGCATCCAAAAAATGGGTCGACCTCGATTTTTTCAGATCAGGTTATTCGACAGTGCCCAGAATCTTTTATAGGTTCGGAACTAATGATTCCAACCCACTCGTGGCGTCTGGAAAATTTAGGTCTGTGTCGAAACACTTGGGTCGTAGCAATGGTTCCATTGTATTCTTAGACAAGGAAACCGTTACAGATGGAGGTGGATTCTGAAACACTTGGGTCGTAGCAATGGTTCCATTGTATTCTTAGACAAGTAAACCGTTACAGATGGAGTGTCGATTCTGATTGAGCGCGAGTGCGAGACTGAACGGCGTAGAGTGAATAGCGCTTTACTTGTCTAAGAATAGATGTACTTAAGCTGAAAGTGAAGGCGAAAGCATGGTTAATACGAAACGACAAAAGAAAATTCATGACACCGGTACCCGAACCATTTAGGCATACGATCGCCTCGATCGCATAGCTACATGTCCAACATTGTCCCATTTTCCGGTGATCAGAACTGTAGCATCTGCAATCGTTATGCCTTTGATACACGGTTTATAGTTGATAAATTGATTGATTGATAGATTGAATGCGTCCCTCGGTCTCTTCCAAGATCCAGCTGCTCACCTCTGGTGATGACGTTGCAGCTGGATATGCCGGGGTACATATTGTATTAAGCGAGTAAACGGAAGGGTTTCTGCTTTATTCATTGTCGTTAATAGTCGCCTCTGCGCGGTTCCTTTTGTGATATATGTGAAAGAATCTGCAGAAACTGGGGTCCATCGCACCATGTTTATTGTATCCGCTTACGCCCCAACTGACCGTAGCCATGAATCTGCCAAGTACAGTTTCTTGTGTCCTACAGGTGCTCTTTTAAAACGGGCAGAAAGCTCAGACAGCGTTGTGGTTGTTAGGGACATGAACGCTCAGGTAGGTAGACCAAACGCTACTGAGGCCCATTTGGGTGGTCATCTCGTGTTAGGTGCGAGACGCACAGACAACAGAAATATTCTACTTCAGATGTGTGTCGATCACGCACTGCTCCCTTGTGGTATCACTTTGGGAAAAGTGGGAATAACTTGACGACGTGGTGGCCACCAGCGGACTAGTCCCAAATCCAAACAGACCACATCGCCATCAGTTACCGGTAGCGAGGGTCTATCAATGCCTGTCGCTGCTTCTGGCATACCAGCGTACACTTGTCCGCTGCTGCTTTTCCTTGCACTTTACAGGTCTACGTAAAACATACACAGCCCCTCAGCCAGTGGTAAGCTAGTGGACCCAGGAACCAAACGAGACCAAACTCCTCGAACGGCTTAGGAACGGTTCGATATGGGATAGCAACCGCCACTGGGAACAGATACAGTGCTACTGAGAGCCGGGACTTTGGTTTGCGGTACGAGCCAGCTACTCTCATCCAAACATAGGATCTCTGGTAGAATCGTGGATTTGCTGGAGATCCATTAACATTTTTCCTGCCGCAACCACAACTAGACCCGACGTATCATCTGACGTCAGGTCACACTGTGTCCATACAGACCGAGGGGCTGTTTGGAGCTGAAAGCTCGAAGAAATAGAAGAGGCGAAAGTGTGGGAAACATCCGCAAGCTGTTCCGCGTGGTTCGTTCGACGGGTCCTCTAGAGCTTGTCGGCGAAGCTATCATAGATCAAAATGGCAAAGGAGGATGTTTGGACCGTTTGGCACAATTCTAGCAATAGCCTTCTACCCCAAATCTGGAATCCTGACCTTCAACAGAAGGATGGGCTGTGAATATGGAACCCCTTCAGCTTCAGAAGTGTACCATTGTGTATCATCGTGCTGCTGATCCTGACGATCTCGTGCTCTGTTCTGTTGGTTTCCTCAGCCGGTGACTGTTTGGCCTACATTTGCCCCTCTGAGAGGCCGTCTTAGGCAACACCAGTGAATGTAATAACCTCAGCGTTTTTAATTTTTGCTCCCATTGTCACAGGGCTTCCAGCGTCACTTATTCTTTATCACGTTATGGCTGCGTCATGGTCATCACCAGCCATGAAAACCACGTAGATACCGTACAATGGTTATAGCTGTCGCACTAGTGCGTCGATGGTCTAGAAAGTGGGGTAGATAGTTGCGCATCGGAGGCGGTATCTGATATTAAAAAATACAGGGGTGTCAGTGGAGTCTTCATTGGAGAGATCTGAGGGACTATGCATTGAGGGCAACAGCTTGAATGCACGAGTGCCATTTTGGGTGCAACTGGTCCATGTCTGACAGTGTCTCTAACCGATGATATATCCCGTCCCAGGGTCCCCACCCAGGTAGACGGCAATGACCGGCGCGGTGTATTCAGCACATGTACATATTACAGAACTAACGAAGTCGATGGTGCAGATAGTTCCTGTGGCTGAACCGTTTGCTGTACAAACGGAAACCCATTGTAGTGGCCTTGGATAGCTCCCTGCTCAAGCTGGCATTTTCGTTGTTGAGAGCATCGAATAACCACATGCTCTACAGGCACGTTAAATATTGATTAGTTCAGGTTCTATATTCTTTTTCCCAATCACTGCCTTGCAAGTTTATGGTTCCAGGCTGCTCCAGCTGTTTTGAGACGTCCGTGGTGAAGTACCTCAAAACACCTCAGATTCTCCACCCGCAAATGCCATTTTTCGCAGCCTTGCTGCAACACAGGGCGCGTTCACAAAGAATGGGTGATGTTTGTTGCTCACAGGTATAACTCTTTCCGCAGCAAGTAGAACGAACTGGAATTTCATGTTCTTGCATAGCATACATCTGCCACCCTACCATCGTAACCGATGTAACATCCAACTTACGCAATTCGTTTCCTGAATTTGATTTTCTTCTCTCAAATGACAAAGAATTTATTCCGTTCATCTTTATATCACAACATGCAGCTGCGAAGCACCGAATGACTATGTTCAGCTATTTGAGAATGCTTTCGACTTCTCGTTTCCGAATAAGAAAACAACTCACATATTCCAGTTTGACAAGGTTCTCGGAGACCTTCCAGCGTCTGGCTCATTACATCGTCGGTTTCGATGTTGGACGTAAATGGAGAAAGTGCATGTTCTTGTTGGACTGCATCGTTTGTAGGAATTTCTTCTGAGGGCCTTTTTACGCCAAAATGTTTACGTGTACAAAGAATTTATGCTGTTCACAATATTCGACATGCTGTGTTGCAAAAGCGTGCGTAGAAAAACGACTCATGCGAATATGTAAAATGAAGACGTCTCACTACGCTCGGCACCTTCTCTAAACGGATTTTCGTCATAATATTCTATAGTAGTACGCCTATAGTAGTAGCTCCGAAGGCCCGTTGTGTTCGAGCCACTTCCTGACCAAAAGCAGCGATTAAATCTGTTTCGGTGTAATTGAAGGCCATCTAATTGCTCGTGAATTGGTCCTCGTGAACTCACGCCACTTTAACAGTTGCCACCCAATAGCTGTTTCGTTATGCCCTTCCTAATCATGAATTAAGACTGACTCAGGCGCTGTAATTGGCTTTGCGTAGGACTGTTTTCAATATTAATCGCATGTGGTCTACGTGGGACTTCGGTGCTTTATCCCGAGGTAATCCGCAGAATCTTTCGTGAACTCGCCGTTTGTGGATGATCGGGCTCGTTAAGTGTCTCGAATCACAGATGTCCGAGGAGGGCGTTCGGTAACAAAGCCCTCACAGATGTCGTTTTAATGTTAGCTGCAGTGGTGAGGTCCGCAAATACTAAGATGGATCAGGAAGTTGGATATGGTGCTAGTGTGGCGTGTATGGCTAACTATCATGTCAAGTGTCCGCACTTTGCCACACTTCGTGCACAATTTCAATGTCAAACTTGCATGTGCTGATTCGATCTCAAAGCGATTCGATTACAGACACTTCTGTGTTTCCTTTCGAGCTACATTGCAACACAAACATTGAACTGAGGAATTAAGACTCGGTCACTTTGAACAAGTTGATTTCAGTCTGTCCGATTTATCTTGTGATCGAGAACTTACCCTTATTGGTTTCTTGGAATCTCTTGAAGGAGTATTCTTCAGGTGTTCTTTAGCCATACCTTAAGGCAAACTGTCCATAACTAGCAAATTCGTTTCAGAAAATGTCCTCTCGGACTATTTTTTGGTGAATTTATGTGCTGAGGCTAGAGGACTCTATTCTTCCATGACCTCACCAACGTTTTTCTTTTCAGATGTTTCTTAAACCTGGTATTTTCTATTCACAACTGGACAGTTTGCTGGAGCAAGAGGTTGGTGTTTCACGTTCAGTAATATTCCCGCATTTTGATAGAATGCCAGTTTGGATGACGTACTTCGTGACCCCAATGTTTTGGATGAATGCCGAAATGAGAATAAGAAACTTCTTGCTTTGTAAGCTTGTCTTCCACTTTTTTGCTGACATGTTACGTAGCCTCAGCCAATCGACTGTCCTGATGCAGCTCGTACAAGTTGTTGTCTCTGGACCAGACGAATCCCTACCTCTTACAGATCAGTTTCGGTAGTTTTGGGATGTCTTCACAAAATTTAACCTTCTGTCCTTCTCTAATATAGGAAATGTCACACGGCATCCGAACTTTTGGCTGCCAACGTTCCTCGTTTAAATTACGCTCTTTTGCGTGATTCACACTCATTGGATCTCCTCTACACCACACTCCTGAAACCGGATGTGACCTCTCTCGCATCGAGTTTCGTGTACAAAATCCTATTCGCCCTAATGCAGTATAGCATTGATGAAGTGAATCCTGCTACTTTTTCTTAATCAGTTTTATAATTCTTCAGATGTACAGTTTCTTTGCGGCCAAATCCGATCTGCCTTCTTTCCTGCTCGCCAATTTGATGAGGCCGGCAGTTTTAGAGATTATATCTCGGCTTCTCCAGTTTTCTAACTATTCCGAGATGAGTACTGTAAGTTTTTTTGCCGGACGGTGACATACTGTTTAGAGACTGAGCAATTCCGTATTGGTTCCGGAGTTACTGAATCGATTCCCACTGCCGGAGGTACGTGTGCTTGCTTCCGTGCTCTTTAATCAGTTTGCGTGTCATTTCATCTACCTTAGACTCGTAGCGCTTCTGTACAGTTGCTCGCCGGTCTACTTGCTGCTTGTCGGTTGCGAAGTTTCCCTGGATCGATAGCTTCTTTGACTAGACGGGATCCGCTACTAGACAAACTCGAAAGGTCAGTACGCTCTCTTGTTTACCCGTTGACCTTGTTAACTCAAGGTTGGATTGTTTTACTCGGTTCATCTTGTCAATCCTAACTTGACCCGACAATTGTCTCGCCCGCCTTGTGTGCTATCGTACAGCGGTTGTGTCAGAAATTATCACAGTATCCATGTTTTATGTTTGTATGACCATCGGAAAGGCGCAGGTATGCATTTAGCGTCCACATTAGCTTGCTGCGCAGGGATTCATATGACACACCAATCGTCCGTGTTAATCCGCCTTTCCAACCAGTGTTTGCTTTGACGAAAAGAGTTCTTGGGTAATTCTTTCCGCGGCCATTAGAAAGAAATGTTAGGCGAATGGTGAAACGTCACCGGCATCTTGCGTGGCATCCTTCATAAATCTGGGTCAAAACCACTGTTTCACTGTTCCGGTAGACATTCAACATCCCAGTTACCTGTCAGGTGTGGTGCTTGCTGCACACCTATTTCCCATTTGCTGATAATGTGGTTATAGTTGCTCTCCATCGACTAACGATACCCAGATTGATGACTATGGAATTTAAGTAATTTTGGTCTGTCACCCGGTTTCAAGTCCCTCACACCTCAACACAATCAATTTTGTCAATTAGGTGCGTAGGGGTCACCCGAGGGTCGCCGTTATTAGCGCATGTCGAATAAACCAACTTCAAACGTGGTTCAGGACTGATGGATTTAGGATGGATATAGGGCTCTGTGCTCCCCTTTTGACGCAGCCTAGTAGACTGAATGCATGGGGTTCTTTCAAACGAGGGCTTTGTGGGTTAGGTCTGTTGACTATTTTGTAGATGAAAGTATACCAGAATGTCTGCAGTTCAGGTGCGTTTATTGATGTTTGGTCAAGTTGCCGTTGATCTGTTTACCGAGCTTGCCAATTAGTGTGTAAACGTTTCGTTACCAATGGAAATGACACAATCAGTTCGCGATACATTCCATCAATTTACAACTCTGTGCTTTTTGGCGAAGAAATCCCATTTGGGTGGAAATGTCTTCACCCTGAATCCAAATTATTCCACCACATGGTCAACAATCGGGTTACCGCAAAGCGCACCTTTCGACAGTAGCTGGTCATTTTTCATCTGAATGGTTCCTCCGTTTTCATAAGTTCCGCGCACATTTCGCATATTACAGTACAGCCATAGTTTGTGCAGCTTCCACATGCCAGCCAATTCAAGCTTCCCGCCTGAAATTTTCGGTAATCCTGATTGCGCTCTGAAGCTACCAAGCTCATTCGATATTGTACGAATGCAGAGTGGTCTAATAATTAAGCAATGCCATCTGCATGATCCGAACCTATAGGCCTTCAGAGGCTATCTGGATGCCAACATTCAGGGTCCCTTGGAAGGTACGTTCTATGGATGGTGGCAGTTGTACACAAAAATACGAGAGAGGACAACACTACCGAACCCTTTTGATTCGGTGAGGTCTTTTTGGTACTTCGTTGCGAGTCCGAGCACGGTACTGTATGGGATTATGGAACACATAAAATACGTATCCCCAGCAATTATTATTAAGAAGCAGTTGACCGACTAAACCAATTAAAGTAACCGTAAATTCATCCAATTTCGGTTGAGTCACTTTTTTTCTCCGGAGTTCGTGTCCTCCTTGAAGTCCTCGAACACTGTGATTGTGTGTGTAGAGCTGTCCAAGTAGTTAAGTGATAAGTTAGATGCATCCCTGCTCAATCCCCTCAAACTTGCATGTTACCTCCTCTAGGTAGACTTTGCTGTATTATGGAACACAGTAGCTATGCTACAACGAGTTAAAACCCCGGTTTTTCTGAGTTGCTTCTTCGGGATCTTTCCCAAAGAAAGGCATAATAATGGACTTACCTCAATTGTCTGAAATGTGTCATTTCTCCCCAGTACGTTTAAACCATTGCACTATTAGGTAAATTTGAGTGGAGCTGGCCGAGATTCATCAGGCTATACAACATAATGACGTGGATGTAAATTCAGTCGTGTTCGTAACTGCCATCTTCCAGGATGTGAATCTCAGGATAAGGGTGGTTGGTGACGGGGACATTCATAGCCAATCGTATTCATGTGTCGCTACCGAACTGGAGTAAACAAAGCAGATAGCCTACTTTCCACCATTTACCGTAGACCCTACCTATAAACCCCGGATGAAGCGGAAACGGGTCCATTTATCTTTTAAGGGAAACACAAGCGCAGTATGCATTTCGAAGACACTTTTCTCAAGTTACCGTCTCTCCTCGGCATGAAGTATTTCATCATAAATTCATTTTAACCAGTACGTTGTTTGTCTGCGATCGATAAACATGAAACGTTTTGCACATCAACCGAATCAAGGAATGCATCATAGTTTTCCGCTTCTTTTTTCGCTACTGTTGGTATGATTTGTCACAGAATTTAAAAAATAGCCCTTCATCTATCGTCAATAGTGCGGTAGAAATTGTACATTTTGCGATTTGTGGCTTGGTTATGTCAAGTAGATGCGTCATAACTCCTTTGTAGTAAGCTTGCTTGATATAGAAGGCGCCGGATCAAGTACGTGGTTTTGACCGTATCGATCATACGATCGAATTCTCACAAACCGTGCTGTAAATAGCACTATTAGTACCGTGGAAACCAAGCGAAAGGGGTCGAATTTACAGACAGCAGCTCGAATGAAAGACAGATACAGAAACAGACAACCAACTGAACTGTCCTCGAATACATTTCATCCGGCCGTTTGTCGTTTAGGTGCTGTTCCGTAGTACTTTGTCGCTATAGTCTTAGATCACCCCGTTTACAGCTGATAAATCGGGCTCGGTTTGTGGATGATGTGAGTCCAAACGGCACTAAACTGCCCCTTTTCCAGAACGTTCTGATTCTACCAGGCTTTCCTATCTGAGTGTAGGCTGTATTTAGACTAAAGGTCAACAGACGGTCTAGCTGATGAATGCCCATTGTTTGAAGGACTACTCGTTCTCGTATGAAGGAACAAAATTGACCCCTTTGTGATCGAACGCGTGTCGGGTAGGGACTGACAAACCCCATGTGATGAACTTCCTGCTGTATGTTTGGCGTCAATTTTATCGTCTGTCTTCCGATAACACGGCTCCTGTGACTTCACAGTGAGTGCTTTGACGAGTCCTTTTAGTTTGTGGAGCACAGAACTTTACGATAACTGAAGGAGCTTGTTTTTAACTTGCACAGCAGATTTGCTGAATAGGTACATCAAGTGATAGCACGACCGGAGTCGGTGTGTGAGATCGTCACTTATGTTTTCGTCACTAGCTCTTCTTTCCGTCTTTCTAATACCCACTGACGTCACTCATGTGTAACCTCGATGTTTCTTGGCCGCGAAAGTCGCGTCATCATCATGCAGTACTTATCCTATCCCTACAGTGACTTTAATCAGTGGTAAGCTTTAATAACGCATCGCTTATTTTAGCTTACCAGTTGAAGGAGCGTGTGACGAACACTGATTGGCGCCTGTGAACTGTCTTTTTTTCAAGCGATCTTACAGGCCACCAAATGTTGTTTTCTAACGTTCCAAATTCCGGATCTTCCCTGGTTTCCTGAACAGTTTCAGGTACAGTGACTAATTCTCTTGCAATAGCTGTGGTGTCGTGCTACTGTCAAGGATCGATTTGTTTCTCGGTGCAGCTGATTTTCACGTGTGAGCCAGGTGGCCCATAGGTACTCTAACACAGATTTTCTCTTCGTTTGTCAGCTGACTGAACAGCAGTTATGACAGTAGTGGGTTGTATCCGGCAATGGGCTCGGGTTACTTTGCCACAGGACTGTGTCAGCGTGCTAATGAGGCATTAACAAACTAACTGAAAGTTCGTCCATAGATATCCGTATCCTGCTTTACCAACGTGGCATCGATGTTCCAACAGGAGACTGAAGCTTGATCAATCACCCGGCGATGATGTTTTAGATGTCTAAAAGTTGCAGACCGTTTGTGCATCTAGCCTATTACCCATAGTCCATCGGAGATCTTCCTTTACCTTGCTTGATGGCATCCATGTTCCTGCGATACCTGGCTTGGTGCAACAGGTTAACTTTTGTGTCCCTACTGTAGGACCGCTTAACTCTTGGAAATTGGTTCGATGTACCGAAATCATCGCACATAGAAAACTTGGTGTAGAAAGTGCTGGTGAATCTTCAACTAAATTGTGTAGCATAAACAGAGATCCTAACATTCTGACTCCCACAGTAGTTTCGTATACGAATCTCATAGTTTCATATCTGCTCATCAGAGAATATACTCATCAGGTGTGGGTGCTGCTCTTCACAACCGTGATTAGTGTTTCAACATTGAGGTTCTCGATCAACTGCATACTCGTCCTCAAGATAAGGGGAATTTCTTACTGGGATGTTTATGGGGCAGGGACGATGGGGAATTATTTCAAAAGAAAATGATAGAGAAGAGGACTTGGTTGCTCCTGAATATATGAAGACTAAGTATGCATAGTATGAACGATAAGGCGCGCTTGTGAGTGGACACCATAAGCGGAAGTCCGTTGGTTGAAACCCCACCTTCGTAAAACGTGTACGTGGACTTCGTATTTTCCTGATGTAGCAAATCCACCTCTGTTGTGTATCAGTTTACTTCAATGCCTTTTGCTGCTAAGATGATATCAGCAGCACGTCTCTGAGGCACTGATAGAAGTAGACTGGTAATCCACTCGACCGGGACGTTGCGAATTTTATCTGAAGCTGGAATACGTGAGTGTGGGTGAAACACGTCGTTGGCAGTTCGGTTGTTAGAGCACTCTTTCCGTAAGGCGATGGTTTGAGTCTGACGGAAGCTCATTGTTTCGTTTGTACTACTTTTCACAAGGGAAATGAATCGGGTACCAATGGACGAACACAGCTCAACTACTGTTTGCACTATATGTTGACAGTTCTTCTCCTGATTCCGAACCAATAAGCGCAGGTCATCGAGAGAATAACATTAATCAATAGGTTTGACTGTTCTGGGTAGACACTGACGTGATGCTTCTTACTGCTGGATCTGGCATCGGTCATGGCAGAACAAAGGAGACTGGTGGACGATTATGGAACGATTGCTGAGCACTAACGGGCGGTAGAGGATAGTAACCAGTAGGAAAAGCAGAAGTAATGCAAATCAAATCGGCTGCTACAGCACCCGCGATCGTAATGCTTTGTCCAGATTGTGGATGAAGGTCTAGTGAGTAGACTCCTGTCCACCAATTTACCCGATAGCCAGCTGAAAATATGGTTCTCTGACTAGTTTAACAGCTAGGGATTCGGCTCCACGTTTAAGAAAACTGGCTTTCCAGTGAACCTGGAAAATGCGCTCACTGGTCCACCTTTAGAACGTATAGTTGAAAGGAAGTGAATCCAATAGTATTGGTTTTGTAGGCTAGTTCTGGCGGCGCGTTCAGGACGTACTGGCTGACTGTATGGGTCTGGTAAGCTGTGACACTGCCGTGGTCTATAACTTCATAATACATGATGCCTTGATTGCTGTGCACTTAGGTCATTTATAAATTCCAATCGACGGAACCGATCTTGTTTATTAGTGGTCCGACGTTGATTAAACTGAAGATTTTTTTTATCACTGCAGTCAATTGCTGGCTGATTTGGTGCACACGTTGAAACTGTAGTGACTGCGATGCGGTCTAACTACCTAGGCCTAGAGTGGAGCATTCCAGATTACGTTCCTCTAGTCCTCTTCGTTCGATCACATTTCTACTGGTGCTTTTCTAAAACGGAACCTTTGTTTCTCGTCCTTATTCATTCTCGCAGCGTGGAAACTATACAGTCGCTACTCTCACACATGTTCCAACCGTCCACTACCGAAGATAATCATGAATCGATCAGTATTCAGTCAGACGAATCATTTATCAGTGGGTTGATGTATTTACGCTGTCTGATCGATCCAGCCTCCAAGTAAGTGCATATTGTATTCCATTGACATTGTATCGAATTCAAACGTTGTGGTTTTGTTCATTGCTGTCGAACGATACCTTCGAACTGTTGGTTCCCAGAGCTTGTTTATCATGCCGTGCGCTAATCCTTATCATCGAATAGCCCTTCCAAAATAATCGAAGAAAATCAGATCGTTCAGCTGTAGCGTTTTTCGGGGTCTAGCTGCTATGTCAACGGAAGGAGGCTTCGAAGATTGGGATACTGGCCCAAACAGGAGCAGTTGATATGCTGAGGTTGGTTTCGAACTACGGACCTTCCGGTCCGTAAGCTGACACCTTACCCACTGAGATTCCTCGAGCCCTTCTGTGAATGCGTCATACGATTTCCTATGTTGAATCCAAATCGTTGGTCTATGGCACCCCGGTGCATACCGGCTGCATAACCCTACAGAGGATGGATGGACATTTTCCGGGCTGCCCAAGCTAAAACGAGTACAGTTGAACGCAGTCGGGATCGAGTCGCGGTTTCGAGGCTCTATGGTGTTTCCTGAGATGCGAAGAAGCCGTTCGGCGCTTCTCAGTTTTCCGGCATAGGTTGACCTCACTTACAGGACGAAATCTCCTCACGGCACAAACGTAAGGGAACAACATGGGAATCCGCTCTGTTACGTGTTGCTGAGCAAACCCAACGCATAACTTTGAAGTTCCTTTTATGATTCACTTCACTAGCATCCTTCCAAGAACTGGCATAGGTTATCACAAAGTACCCTGCCGACGAACCTAACTTAGTCGGCTTGTCAGTTAGTGAACTCGATGCCATTTTTCGCACCGCACTCTCTACTCACTCACAAAAGAAGCAAACTACTTCCGATTATATTGTGGCGCTTCATGGGTGGCAGGTTTGATGCTGATCAAACACCCTTAGGGTGTCGCGAATCAAATTGAGTCAAAGCCGGTTAGGCCGTTATTAGTCTACCGTTTGAATGGTTCTGGGTGTTCTTCAATTGAATCTACAGAGCCGTGGATGCCTTCGGATTCGGTTTGGCCCTGAAAATTTGTTACGCGTAAGTAGTGTGGGAAGACTACTGAAATCCATCGATAACCCAGTTACATTCTCCGCGGTCTCAACGGGTGGGTGTAGCTTTCTGATGCTGTGCATGGACAAAGTCAAATGGGTTGTAAAGGCTGGCTCTATATTGTGATAAATGTGAACCCTACTATGAAGTCGACAGAATTTGAAACGACGTATTCAGTGGGACAGAACCTGGGAGCAAAATGCTAGTTGTAACATCCCAGTCAAACTCGTCATCAGTATAATATTTGTGCTATTTAAAGTCGTCAAACTTCATATTTGCTTTTTTCTACTCCGTTTTTTCACAAAGAATCGAAGCTGGTCCAGAATTGCCTCCCCTACCCCGGTTAGATGCTCCTTATCTGTGGTCTGAGCCCGTCGGCAGGACGCTCGGTGAACTTATCCTTCCCTATCTGGGTGATCTCCGCCGGCGTTTGGTGGTGCCTTCTGATTCGGTAAGAACCGTATTCTCGTATTTTTCATGCACATGCTTACTCATGCTCTCGTGTAGAGTTACGTTCTAATCAGTACCCAATCGGTCAGAACAAATATCGTGACGGAAAAACCTGATTTCTGTGATTCTTGTCAGGCCAGTAGTCAAATGTGTTTTGGGGGTACGAGAAATACACTCATTTGCCAATAAATTTCGTTTTCACGAGAGACTCAACTGAATCTCTCGTTTATGATATTCTACAATTGACTGTGTTGCACACAGGCCACCCCATGATTCAGTTGGCACGATATTCGAGATGTCGCAGTATATTTTCATAAAGTAAACTACTCACTCGGGGACTGCGCCTACCTGATGAGCCCCAAGAAGAGCGAAACCGGTCGTGGGCTGTCGAGGGGTTTTCAGCAACCTTGTGAGTAGTTTCCTTTATGAAAATATACTGCGATACCTCGAATATCGTGCCAACTGAATCAGGAGGCGGCCTGTGTGCAGCACATTCAGCTGGAGGACATCGTAAACGAGAGATTCAATTGAGTCTCCCGTGAAAACCAAATTGATTTGCAAATGAGTGTATTTCTTGAAAACAGTGCAATTTGGGTTCAAGTAGATCATAAGGTCGATGGAAACTCGGGGACTGCGCCTACCAGATGAGCCCCAAGAAGG
>NW_008751954.1:512042-515756 GCF_000715545.1 Opisthorchis viverrini
CCCGTGAAAACCAAATTGATTTGCAAATGAGTGTATTTCTTGAAAACAGTGCAATTTGGGTTCAAGTAGATCATAAGGTCGATGGAAACTCGGGGACTGCGCCTACCAGATGAGCCCCAAGAAGGGCGAAACCAGTCGTGGGCTGTCGAAGGGTTTTCAGCAACCTTGTGAGTAGTTTCCTTTATGAAAATATACTGCGATACCTCGAATATCGTGCCAACTGAATCAGGAGGCGGCCTGTGTGCAGCACATTCAGCTGGAGGACATCGTAAACGAGAGATTCAATTGAGTTTCCCGTGAAAACCAAATTGATTTGCAAATGAGTGTATTTCTTGAAAACAGTGCAATTTGGGTTCAAGTAGATCATAAGGTCGTGGAAACTCGGCAACCTTGTGAGTAGTTTCCTTTATGTTTTGAGGGTACTTACATAGATTTTTGGGATAGAGGCTGAGATCCACTCAGGTCGAAATGTTTACGTCATTGTCAACTTTGAAGACCTAGTCTGAATGAACGGTGCTCAACACGAGTTCAAAAGTCGTATTAGCTTAATCTGAACACAGAGCTGTGGGTTAAGTAGCCAGATTCTAATGACCTCAGCAGTAAATGGCATCCTGAATTCAACTATTCTCGGTCGATTGTAAGGTATCTTGTGCTAAACTTAGTCTGTGTAATAATTCTAGACTTCACCTGGCATTTTTTCTCTCTTTGGGTGACCAGTTGCGGTCCCCACAAACCAGCGGGGGCGTTGGTTGAGAGACTGGTAAACCAAAGGGTTAACCTTATGTTTGTGCTTTATGGTTCCGATTGATTTACGAACCGTATCTCCAACCGTTATCCATTGTTTCACTCTATCTGGGGTGACCTATTGAGAAATACCCCAATTCAGCGAAGTGTTTGGAGTTTTTGACGAGAAAACTCACGTTCCTAGTCCACTGTGTCTTTCGAAAGGCGCACGTATGTTGCATCAAGCTCACCGATGCACCGTTCGCGCATGTAGGTGCACATTGAGTTCACCATCGCGAATCTTTTTGCCCCACTGGTTACGTTAATTCCGTTTTAGGCGGATAATCTATCGTCTTCAACAATGTCTCAAACTCAAGTAGATTGGACGTGCATAAGCGGTTTGCGAAATCTGGCCAGAAAATATTAAATTCAAGCATCCCCGTCGAGTTCCTTTGTTTTATTCCGATTGCATGAATGTCCTTCGTGACGTTGACCTACAAGTGCTGGATTTCCTGGGCATCCCGCATTTATTGTTCGAGAGTTTGTTCGTAATCATTTTGATCCGTACCTTCACTGTGTCTCGTGAAGTCGTTTGAAGGTTGCACTGTCCGTGTTTGGTGGTGTCAGTAATTTCCCTCAGTTCCCTTCATAACGCATTGTGTTTCCAAATGGATTGCCTGTTTTGAGCAGCCTGAATTTTGCCTCTTCCGGAGGTGACCCACCCTTCACTGAGACCCTTACACTACCACGTGTCACTTCGTTTAATCTAAAGCCGCTCCTCATGTACTTGATGGTTCTTTTCACTTGGGGGTGCATGAGGATCTGTCCCACACGGGCCATCAGTCGCCATGGTGTGAATCATAGTCATCGCTTAAGAACTTCCGCATTAGCCGTACGTATCATACTGTTGGGGACGTCAGATGTCTTGTTTTCGTATATGATGGCCGTTGCTCCAATCCACGCGTGATAGATTCTGAATACTGGAACGAGTACTCTTCTTTGTAGTCTAAGTGGACTCATCGTGCATGTGATTTCCTGATGGGTGTTGTTCGGTCGATTTTGGTGGTGTACAACTCTGCGTTGACTAACCGGCGACGAAACAGTACTGGTCAATTCTGCCTTGAAGCACCTGTGTCTGTCGGTATCTCGTCGACATTAGTTTTCAGTTTTCCATGATTGTTGTATCGCCCCACCTTCTGTTTTTGGGATTCAACGGTTTTCTCAAGCTTTGTGTAACAACCGTCTTTTTTTCTGTTGACTGCCCAATGTAGCCTCCATCTCAAGCACAACGAGATCGGCCGGTTCGTCTGACGGCGGTGCGGCTTCATATCGCTCGATTTGTCCACTATCTGTTCTTGGCAAAATCCGAAACCTTAGTCAAGGAACTACTCCGTTTAGACTTTTTGAATATTCTCATGGTAGGTGCTCATCCACTAATGCATTTTTTTATCGCGTAGATCTGCATTCAGATGACTTGCCACTTTTCTGCTTTTGTAATCGGTTTTTTTAGATGCTTGCAATTGTTTAGGTTACATGAAACGCAAGTTTTTTTGTATACTGAATGTAGACCAACTCTATCGTCCGAAGCCATTTATCAGCTGGCAAGAGTGTATTCTACCTTCTCTCGCATAACTGGGGCGTACAAAATTGAAGCCATTCCACTCGTTCAGCCTGATGCCCTAAACTGAACCAAAGTTACTGCGAACGACTTGAGCTTTTGATTTTACTAAATTGCGTCGGCATCACGTTGGTTTGTTTTCGTTCTCATGGTTGAATCTTCATTCAGTATTTGGGACTAGTGGTGTGCATCACGGAGTGTATGTTCTTACAGAAGTAAACACATCAGTGTTGATATAGCCAATGCATACCAGGTATGATAGCATTGAGCACCTTTGGTTTCGATCAAGGATCCACAGTTTCGTTTGCCGTCTGTTCATCGTTTCAAAACTAATCCGACTGATTTGGGGGCACCCGATGATCACCACCGAACGAACTTCACAGGATGTTCTTGTCCAAAAACATCGACAGATACGCATCATCTCTTTGAGATCCATCGTAAACAGTGTAGTGAAATAGGAAGTATGTGGGATATGACACCGCCTTTCTTGAACTGCCAAGACGCCCAGCTCATGCCCCAGGCTTCCACCATGTCCGGTTACTCCGAGATTGTTCTGGGGGTTGTTCTTGTCGCTGTCTTCTCATTTTTGTGCGTACTTTTGATTGTGTTCTACAGAACTCAGGTTACCTGCTGTTTTGGGGCCCAATACACAAAAAAGAAGGTCGAACGACCAGCTATCCTGGTTTCAATTTCGGCAAAACACTGTACGCAGGGTAGGGCCTTGAATTTCGCTTTCAGCAATGTTCTGGTGACCTGCAGACCATTCCGGAACAGCAGATTAGATTAACACGTAGTCATCAGGTGGTTGTTCAATTAAAGGAAAGTTTCGCAGAACGTTTTTGTGATGTGTCCGTTTTTTCCCAGCTCTTGAAATCCACAAACTTTGATGGAGTTCATTTTCTTAGCCTCAAGCTTAGTCCGTACGACAAATAAAGACCGAATCATTAGCCTGTTGAGGCTTTGTCGAACTTGCAACCGAGAAAAAAAGACTGATCTTAAAACAGTCTTCATGCTCCATCCACATGGGAATATACGACGTGCGTGTTTGGGCAGGCTAGTCGAACGGGCACAACTACCGAATACACGACAGTCGAATTGACGGCCACCTGGCCTGAACAGTTGAGGTTTGTTCGACCGTGGGAAGGACTGTAACGCTGTGACCATGTGTGGAGGGAATCCAACTGGCCAATTAGAACTCATGCAGTGCCTTGGTCTGAGCGAATCAAATCTACCTTCAGCTAGGGGAGGCCATTCGTTAACAACAACATATTTCATACTGTCATTCACGGCAGTGAAAACGACGAATTGGGTACAATTGAAGTTTTGTTGCATCGCTGACTCTATAGGAAACACGAGTCTATATATATATATAT
>NW_008751954.1:520564-545100 GCF_000715545.1 Opisthorchis viverrini
TGGTAATCTGATTGGGAACGGGTAATGGAAGCACTTGCCAGATTTTTTGGTGTGCTGCTAGAACTGTCGTTTAAGTGTACGTCTCAAGCCTGACAGGCTCTCAAGTCATCGTTTGAAACTCCATATGCGTAACAATGTGAACGTTTTTATCAATTTGGTACCCAGGACAGTACACAGGCAGATACCCGCTCAACACTTAGTCTTACATTTATTCAGTAGTATCGGTCACTTCCTTTTCGAAAGACCTAGTGCTTCCTTTTAGGGCTCTTCAGTTTGGCATAGCCTCCAAATTTCCGCCAACTTGTTTCACACCTACTTTACTACCAAATGTAAAGTATGTACATGTGAACAACGAGTTGAGCTTTTGGTGTTCTTCAACCGTATTTACTGCATCAATGTCAACTCATTTTCCGTTCTATATATATATATTGTAATCTGATTGGGAACGGGTAATGGAAGCACTTGCCAGATTTTTTGGTGTGCTGCTAGAACTGTCGTTTAAGTGTACGTCTCAAGCCTGACAGGCTCTCAAGTCATCGTTTGAAACTCCATATGCGTAACAATGTGAACGTTTTTATCAATTTGGTACCCAGGACAGTACACAGGCAGATACCCGCTCAACACTTAGTCTTACATTTATTCAGTAGTATCGGTCACTTCCTTTTCGAAAGACCTAGTGCTTCCTTTTAGGGCTCTTAAGTTTGGCGTAGCCTCCAAATTTCCACCAACTTGTTTCACACCTACTTTCCTACCAAATGTAAAGTATGTACATGTGAACAACGAGTTGAGCTTTTGGTGTTCTTCAACCGTATTTACTGCATCAATGTCAACTCATTTTCCGTTCCTAAGAATGTTCAAGATGTCAGGAAACGTTGCTTGACAGTACTCTTGCACGGCCAGTGTAGATACTCTCTCTCTCGTTCCTTTTTGCGGCACGCCATGTACACCAAGTCTCTGAATCTCCATTGGTTTTTAGTTCGCGTTGAACACCTGTTTAGTGTTGTTACGCGTGGTCACCGGGCCACTCTGTGCAGCATAGCAAAGCTCCATTTATAAACATCCTCTCCCACCGAAATGTTTTTTTCAATGACTTCGCATTTCTGAAAAATACGAACGCCAAAATGTAACGTAACTTTAGTCTGGAACGGAATGTGAAGTTACCAGATACCATGTACCTCAGCATATGTGGCATGTCCATTTTTACAGCCTGATAACACCACGGTTTACGAAACCAGCCAATACATCTGTATCACTTCTCGCTGGTGATAATGCACTCCTTTTGTGACTGTTATGCGTTGCACTAGTGTGTGTGTGTGGTGGAGTGTGAATCAGAATAGGCCACTTTCTATAATCAGATTTCCGGAAGAATATCACTGCTGTTTAGTTACCGATGGCAGGGCGGACATATAAAAGACAACTAAACCAGCCTTTGATCCCTAACGGCTACCTTAGGATGTAAATTGATGAAGATCCACATGAACGAACGGTTTACCTACCCCACGCATGGGATGCAGTCACCTGGTTACTTTCGTAACTTCACAGTTGGGTTTTAAAAATGGCTTTACACATTTTCCTGGTTCCAGTTAACTGGTCCACCCGAGTCTATGGAGAACTTAGTTTGGATCAATACATGGTTGACTCGTGGAGTAGTATGTGTTGGATTATATAGGTTGTTGTCAGATTGTGGTGCAGTTCGTTTACAGACGTGTCACTTTTAAATGCACGCCCAGCTGCCTCGCTTGGTTTGCATAATGACACTGTATGTGCGACTGTTGAATGTTATCCAATACGAGGAACCTTTCTGAAGGAAACCCACGTGACTTGCCGATTGTGAGTATTCAGAAGTGTGTTTATAGAAAACTGACGTGCGTTGTTTCGTTTTCTCTTGTGGAACATGGACGGAATGACGAACCAGAGGACTGACACAGACATGTCACAGTTCGGCCTTAACACATTAGCTTGAGACAGGCAATCGGATAGACTCTGGGGTGGCGCCTACAGTTAGGTACCAGGTTGGCTAGAGACTACCATATAACATGAGGCAATCCTTAAACCGGTCCTGCACATTAGGAAGTTTGTGCGATCTTTGGCGTTGGTGTGACCCACCACACTTGTTTCAGTATGCATGAATTATCGACCGTTGTTCTCTCACGCGGCCGACCATCTGCTTATCATTCAACCACGTGCCTCTACCTCCCCATACCAGATCAGTGGTACACAAGGGTTCAGGAACAAAAATTTGTTCAAAGCGAACACGGCTTTGGTTGTCCTGTCCACATTTCGTTTGGTTTACTGCCTCTCCCATATACAGTGGTCTCTCTGAACAAAGATCACTCGCAGGGGAAGCTGGAAGTGCCAGTCTCTGTAGATAACAGCCTCGCGAGATTAGAGTGGAGTGCCCTCAACTGGGTGATGTTGAACAACGCCTTGGGGAGACTGCTGTATGTTTACTGTCGTGAGTATGTGTAGTAAATTCGCAGCCAGTATTTTTTATACCAACGGTGGGATCGCCATCTACCTACCGCTCAAGCGAGTGGCAGTGTACAGTAATGCACCCCAAATTGTGCATCACTATTCTAACGCTCATTTACAGCACCCGTTATACATAAAAACACCTATCTATAAAAGAATGCTTATAACGCCCACGAAAACTGTTATCGTTTTAAGGTCACCAAAGCTGGGCTTCCTTTGGGTGGTGCCGTTTCTTTTGTCCAACTTTTGTGATTGCACAGTTTCCCTTTTGTTGGAAACTGGTGATTATTGACTGGCCACATTTGTTGTGGTGCTTGGACTACTACACTTTATCGGGTCTCCCTGGTAATCAGTGACGTGCACGTTTTTTCCGCAATACAGTTTTCGTGGATCGGAACATTTACTAGTGTGTAGTCGGACCCTCACCTGACGGGGTGCTGTGAATCTGTGAAGAACTTGTCTTACATTGGCAAGTCCATCTTATGCTCATTTCCGGGGACTTCTGACCTGTGCCGTGACATTTGAAAGTGTCTAAAATTTCATGTCCTTACTTCAGAAGCATTAAAACAAAGGCTAGCAGCATCACACAGTTGGAATACGTCATCAGTATCAATTCACACTCATTATAAGCCATTATACATGATAGGAAGGGTACGATTATACAGTCACGCAACTTTATAATCGTATCCATCAAGAGGATTTCGGGGCGGCTGTTTTTCTTTGGAAGGGTCACACTGTAGATAGTAGTAGTTCTGTATATTCGCTGGGAGTGACCTTTGTTCCGAAGTGTCTATCTCATGGATGTTGATGCGTTACAAGTTATATTGCTCCATATGGCCGAAGTGATTAGAGCGCGAATTTACTGACCGGATGGTCCGTGTTTCGAATCCGACCTCCGCCATTCGACTTCCCCTGTTTAGGCTTGGGCAACCTGGCGGTATCCCAGCCCTCGTGCTTCCCTCGGGTGGCATGGCAGCTAGGCACCGGAAGGGTGCTACAGCTGAACGCTTTTCCTTTTTTTACGCCTTCCAACAACTTCCGTTTTACGGTTCACTTGTTGCTTCTAAACTGGGAGTGAGTGAGGTGAAGTTAAAAGTTAAACAGCCATAGAAATATCCCTTGAATGTAAACAATTGTGTTACGCAGTTGGCGTGTTGGGTTCCGAGTTATAGGTTATACCGAAAGCAACCTTTGAAAGACTTCCCGGGGTATATGTGGTTCATGTGGCGGGAATTTCTGTTCAGGAACGTCACCAACGTCAAGTCCGAACTTTGCATCTTGGAAGTTAAAATCGTTTGTCTCCGGCACTTTGTGTCCTTTTTGGGGGTTTGAAAATGTCTTCTCAAAATGCTCGTGTGTCAGTTTTAAGCCGATTCTAACATGATTGGAGTGGAATGATCGCGATCGGCAGGGTAGGTTTTCTCATGGGAGATGCATATTGGCGGTTCTACTGTATGCGATTGCCAGTAGATTTATCGTAGAGGTTTCCTAACTCACATTTCTTTTCTGAAGGGTGAGTCGGATTCTTTAGACAGGCGATTTGGGTGGCGCAGAATCTTCGTTCCATTACAACCCTTGTTCTACCCTTCTTCGAGAACCCCAAGGAGACTGTTTATTAGCCGTGGTACTTTATTTAGCTTCTACTTGATTCAGTATGCGCAACACGGTGGCTATCAAAGGTTAATATTAGCTGTCCCAGGTGAACTCTGCTCATCGTGAGTGTATTTTAAGACTTGGGGCCAACGACTTTGAGAGTATCGGGTCAAATGCATCTAATCTCGCTTAACAGAGGATTTTTATAGGTACAATAACTGCACACACTTTTAAAAGCACAGATGATTATCGCAAACCGTTATGCTGGCATTCAGGTCAGGTTAGACTGCGGTACTCAATAGATTCTTCATCCGCATTGTGTTGCGCAACTTCACGGAGTCACATTCTATGGGTAAACAGTGTTTCTCGACGGATGACATTGACATCATCACTATCCATGTATTGGTGTGATTTACCCCCTAGTGACTCATGTACAACGAAACGATTTTTCTTTGATGGCTTTGTTTGATGTTGCTGATGAAGTTCGTGCAACCGATGCCGACACGAAGTACGGTTTATGATATGGATGAAATTTCCCCGATTCTACTTAACTTCTGTTCAGCTTTCGAGCCTTTGGTTCGACAATTACCAGGTCCTTCTTGGGGATGGGTGACCATATAGATGAAGAGTTGAACTGCTGTATTGGTTCCAGGAAATGGCTCTCTTTCCTTGGAGTGGGGTCGATAAATTCCCTGTCCCCATCGTGCCATCATGTTGGTGGAACAACTTATTAGTTCTTTCCTTCAGTTTGGAGTCCCTATGCTTCTTGTGTGACATCGTCAACCTCTCATTCATTAATTGATGACCGCCCAGCGAATTCACCCATGGCAATGATCTGTGACAGACGAAGAGGGGTCGTATTAGACGTCTTGGTTTTCGAAAGGGTATGTCCCTCGTTGAACAGATCGTGTTGGCAGGAAACGCGATTAACTGTTATCCTGGACAGTGTTCACTTTTCCGAAGAATCTCTGCTGCGAGTCAAACATACAGCATCGTAGTTCATTACAAAAGTCGGTACGTTTTAAATGACGAGGAACTAATGAATTGCCTGGGGTGCTAAAGGAACGACCGGTTGGAACGTTTTGGAACCAGGCTAACTTATTGCGTCATGCACGTATACTTTCCAAGGTCTCGGTACCCACAAAACGCATTGGCTCACCCATTCCGATGCTTTTGAACGCTTCTCACGTCTTTCTACATTCAATGACCACGTTGACACTTTGAATAAATGAAGGCGACAGAAGACCACCATCCTTCTCTTCGTTAGACGACGATTTTCCTTAAAGTGAGACTTTCACGAATAACCCTTCAAAATGGATCGCTTTCCACCCTCAGGAAAGGCCGCATGTTATATTTTTTGGTGATCTGTCTTTTTTTGAGACGTTTCTACTCCACACTTCCGCCTGTACGTGATTCGCTGTCCATGACTATCCCATTTAGCGATTCTTTATGATGTGAATTGGGTGTTCATACTTCGGGAGGGAACCGGCCATCTTTATAGACAGACTGTCGTGATTATCATTGATTGTCGTGCGGTAGGAGTAGAACGGAGTCTTCACAGAATGAATAGATAAAAATTTTACTTTACCTTGAATCGTCAATCTTCAAAGTTGATTCATTTTTGTAACCAACTAGCTCTGTATCGTTTGCTGTACTTCACCTCAACTTCTGGAGTATCCGAAATTCGACGGATGTATTCCGTTCGAAGTCGCACTAACACGAGGGCCTTGTATTTGTTTCTGCTTTATCGTTTTTTAGAACTCTCTAGAAATACATAAGGACGATATCTCATGTGCCTTGCTGTGTCCACAAGGGATTTTCACCAATAATCTACGTTGTTCTTTATTTTGAAACTGATTCAAGGGTCATATTAAATACATTCACGTGAACTGTGGATTATCACAGAACCAATCAACCGCTGTACGTATTCCAACTTACTTTGAGTATTTCTTTCCGTGGTTGTTGTAGGATTTATTTTTCCAATTCTCCCTGAATTCTTTCTTGCACTCGACGTGCGAGAGTATCATTCGACTGCTTGTATACCGTGCCCTGCTCACTGTGACTTTTGAATCACCTCCGGAACGATCGCCCAATGTTAGCCTCTCGCTGGACTCTGCGGATGCAGTACATCGCATGTTTTTCAGTCCGAACGAAGCGGCTGACAAAGAGAAGCGTAAGTTGCTCCCAAGACACGTCCGTTGTTCTCCGTCTGTCGTTTTTTTCTTGGCTTTAACTCCCTTGAAACCTTAAATCGCACACCCAGGGCTTGTTTTTTTGGAAACCTACATATCGGAGACAAAGTGGAAAACGATGTGCGGGGGATCACAGAAACATATTGCTATCTGGTTGGTCTTTTGATTTCGACTTGCTGGTATTCTGAAGTATTCAAGACTTCTTTTCTTGATCACGACCGCCAACGACAATGAGGTTTTCTTCAATTCAGTGAAGTAGTGGTGATCGACCGATGTACAAAAATGACTGTCCTTTGTCCACAATGTAGGCCGATCCACGGATGAACATGAAGAAGTCTGTTACAAGCCATTATTTGGTACTAGTCACTTGATTGTCGTTGAGGCACTTCCCTTGAGATCCAGCGTAGTACCGTACTCGTTCCGATCACACTACCTTACGCATTATCTTAGAGATTGCCCGCTAAAGAACTGTTAAAGGTGATACTGGGTAACCTGATTGGGTGTAATGGACCAAGTGATTAGAGCGCGAATTTACTGACCGGAAGGTCCGTGGTTCGAACCCGACCTCTGCCTCTCGACTTCCCCTATCTAGACCCGGCAGTATCCCAACCCTCGTGCAACCTTCGGGTGGCATGGCCGTTAGGCAATCGATCCTGCGGCAGTTGACTTTATGAGACTGTCACTCTTAGAATGATAATAGCTCAGGCAGACTCTAATCGAGAATGGAACAGACTTCAGATCCAGGTGTGTATGTTTGGTATGTCGGTTTGAGTATGCTACTGACCCGCGGGACCTATCCTACAAAAGCGTATGCGTTCACATGCTCCGCAATTCCTTATGAACAATGGGGCCGACTGTGCGTCAGACCTATGTTCGATGCCACTGGTGCTTGCTCGAACGCTGTTTTGGGGATGATAACATAGCCAAAGGCTAAGTATACTGCAATCTCGGGGCATATGCGTGCAAGTGCTGATTGCTTCAGACACCTTTATTTAAGCGGTCAAATGCTTTGCTGACTTTTGCCACTTTTGCATTCATTCAGCCAGCGGTGATTAAATCTATCAATGGACTATTGCTGATGTAGTGCATCACGCTGCATCAAACCCAATAATCAGCTGTTTTGCCTTGCTTCGGAATGTGAATATGAAGCGCACTTGTCAGCAAACATCATCAGTCAAAGTCTGATGTGGCAGACAGTATTTTGGTTGTGGCGCTCAGTCAAATACGGGCGGGGGGGGGATTGTCAGGGAACCCGATTATGGTCTTCAACTAGCCCGGATCGGATTCGGGCAACAGTGTTTTGAACTACTTTGAACTGAATAAATAACTAGGTGGTATCGAATTGCCTTGCCATCTTCGCGGTGGCGAAATGCTTCTGTATGGATGGGTAGTTCTTAGACGGCGTCGACGTGCTTTGCTTCTCCACATTGCGGCTATTCCTAGTCCACGTGTGATGCACGCCATGTGTTGCTTCGAATATCAATCAGTCCATCGGCACACGTATCAGTTGTTCATGGCTGGACAAATTTTTACAGCAAACGGCTGTGTTCCCTTCACATGCTAGTTGCTCTTCAAATTGATCTGCGTCGCGCATCTTCAGTTCCACATCAGTTCTGCAATACGGAACATTCCCAAATGGTGAAGTTTGGTTCCTCTTGAATGACACAGTACTNTTAAGTGTCTTTATTGTCTCACAAAAAATATATATATATATATTAATATATATATATATATATATATGTATAATTATATATATATATATCCCCTGTTATATCCAATGGAACCGGGACCAGGTTAAACACGCACACGCTCACCTGAGTTGCATTTTTTGGTTGACTGGCTGTCACACCACACCCTGGTGTTTACTCTGACAATGTGCCAGGACGTAACGCCAAGTTATAATAAGTTAGTTTTGTTATTCGTACCAAGATCTCTCTCTGTAAGTTGTTTCAGGTCTACTTTTTTCAGCTGATTGTGAGTGCAACTCAGGCAAAACGTAAACTCACCCCATGTCCCATCGTAGGAGGGTGTAAAGCTCATCTGCTTTGTATGGTACTTGGGTTCAATGTACCATGTTTGGCGAACATACGAGCAGTATCGGGCACTTCGGCAGGCGATCATACAATATATTATATCTCCTTTCTGGTCTGTAGCAACGTGCCAAGCCAGGTCATGCGTCACCATGTTTGTAGCTTGAAGTGGATATTACTTGGTCTCATAAAACGTGTCCCCGTTGAAATTACTGTCTTTTGTACGTACAGGGGCCATTTATGACTTCTCTGGAGCTAGATACCATGTCGTTTAACGCATATTGCCACTAGCTCCAAATCCACTGCTGATTTCGTCCAATTTTTATGTACGATATCAAATCACTAGTGGGGAATAATCTAGTGTACACATGTTCCATCTATAGAGACGTGACCTTATCTTGTTTGTAGCAAGAACAAGTCTGTTTTTTTTCAGGGTGTACACTTCACACTGTGGTTCCATTTCTCGGCATACACTGCCATTTGATCGATTATTGGTGTTATGACTTATCCTTTACATAAGGGACCATTTACGGGCATTATATAAATCTTTGCTCATCAAACCTTGTGCTATTTCTGCAAATTGTCTTATATGGTGACGTACTCAGTCTACACCCCGTTGTCTGTTTGTCTCACAGCACTTGAGATGGCTGGTATCCAGGAAGAAGGGTTGACCACCGGAATCATATCCAGTCCACCATACCCTAATGTTTACTGGGCATTTCTTCGTCAGGTAGGTTATTTTCAGTGGTCCGATATGCTTGTTTTTCTTCCTTTGTCGTTGTCCCTGAATCTACATACATTACCGTGGTGACCTCACCAGCAGTTAATTGACTAGAGATGCTCATCGCGCTGGTGTGGTAATGGTCATCCCCGGAGAGAACCTCATGATAATTTATCCGCGGTATCTAGTTGAAACTGCGGGAATAAGGCGGGAGAATAAAGCCAGTTCCTTGGTATGAAAAATAATACTGATGTTCATTTTTTGCCATCATGCTTAAGCAGGATGTGGCTTTAAACAAGCTTCTACTTGGTTTCCCTCCAGTCGTACTCCTTGGGGTTTAAGCTAACAGCAGCGATCTGCACGTAGCCCCATTTTCGGTTCCGTACGACAGTGCCTGCGAATGACGTGTGTCGATGATCTCTTTCGGAGAATCGTGTGCGTTCACGTCCATGCATGTGTGCAATGTGCTAGTTGTGATCGAAAACTGACTGCCAATTACACCACCGGAATATCTTCGATTTTATCCCTTCCCTCAGTTGATTCAAGCTATAGACACGGCAGTTTTGTTTCCAAAGAAGGGACCAACAGCACTAGGGCGCTAACGTTGCTGGTACCTATCTTTTCATCGCACCAGTGTACCCGTGGTCAGACCGTTCAACGCATAGTCTTCATGCTTTTCCTCAATTAATGCATCCAACACATCCAAGTACGCTAATACATCTTTGGTATCCTCGCTATCTGGACGCCGCTGGCTATTCTGCACTTCCTTTAGTGAGTTACACTGGCGTCTGTGTTGATCAAGCTGGGTGCCTGTTTGCTTGTTTTAGTCTCCATAGTCAGTCATTCATGTACTATTTTTTCCTTTATCCACTTCCGTAAGAACCCGCATTGAATGGTTTCTTCAAGTCCTGTATGTGTACCAACCAACTTCGACGAAAGGTATATTTTATCGGGAACTGATACTTATTCTACCCATCACGAAGGGTAAGACATTGCTGTTACCGACGTCAACTCATACCTCGATTCATAGAAGGTGCTACTTAATGGCTTGTTCCTCTGGCTTTAAAGGTGTAATGCTATGACCGATCTTATGCAGGGTAAAGATCGACCCTCAATTGGTCTCCAGTGGCACTAGCTGTGAACGCAGGAAGCGCTACCCCAACTAGTGAACAACCACTACTGTGGTGGGCTTTTGACCGTTCATCCTTCTGAAACATCTACTCCTGCTCAGGTCGCGTTTTTGTCTGTCGTAAATTTTGAGTAAATTTTCAGCTACAATCGAAGAACTCTGACTAACAAGCTAAACGTGTCTACCAAAGCAGCCAGGTTGAAGCCTTCTGTTAGTTCGAGGTATCACAGTTGTAGGTGAGTTGGGATTCTGCTAGGGTGCCCGTACCTAGACAGGAGGACGTTTAGGGCCCTCGGCGGTTAACTCAAACCCCCGACTGCAAGGCAGCGGTGTTTAGCGGGAAATGCCAATGGACCATCGCTCTTGGAAAACAAGTCGCCACAAATATTCCAACCCTCAGTCTAGAGGGCCAATGGACTGTGTTGATCAGAACCACTGACCAACTTGGTGTGGGAGACTGTGAGTGTCGCACGCACACCCCTAGTATAGCCCATTGTGTCAGTGAGGCACACAAGCCTTCATACCACAGTAAGGCCCGGTCTCTTTAGGGCGGACGACGATTTATCAGACGGCAAGTCAAGATTCGCATTCGAGCCGACCGGTAGTTTGATTGATACGGAAGGCTATGGAAGAGTTAGAAAGCCGGAAACCCTCGACGATTATTTCAGTTGATCCGTGTCAAGATTCGCATGCGAGCCGACCGTGCAGTCTGATGGATACGGAAGGCTATGGAAGAGTTAGAAAACCGGAAACCCTCGACGATTATTTCAGTTGATCCGTGAGACCGGTCTTCGTAAACCAACGTGGGCGTGACCTTCTTAAGTGAACAAGGATGCCACGACGGCTGGCTGCCTGTTATCACTCATTATTTCAGTTGATCCGTGCGACCGGTCTTCGTAAACCAACTGTGGGCGTGACCTTCTTAAGTAAACAAGGATGCCACGACGACTGGCTGCCTGTTATCACTAGGTTGGGTCCTGGAGCCGAAGTAGAATCCGGGACTGTGAACGTGGAGCCCCCTACGGCGTCTGAGGTTTGTGCCTGAATATGTTTTCTCAAGTGCCACCGACCCTGTGGTCCGGATGACCTCCCATCCGCATTGTTCATCAAGCTAGTCAGCTGGACGGCTTTCACCAACACGTATGATGACGACTATGGTACCCGGAGGCTTCTGAGAATACGAGACTCTCCCGCAACGTGTGAGCCTCATATACTTCACTCTAGAGGGACCAAATTGCCCAGCTCAGTGAACAAGCCAACGACCATACTTCACTCTTTACGATAGTCGGAACGCTTACTTCGCATGTCAGGGAATCGCGAAGTGGACAGTTTATGACTTGGCAATGAAGTATGAAAGCACCGACTAGTAACCTCAATACATATGAAAACCGTTGCCTCCTTGGATGGGGAATCCGGGACTTCAACCATCATTGAGTAGTGACACTGGCAGCCACGGCTTAGTCACGCAGACAGTGGAATCCCTGCATCATCATCGCCTTCAGGGTTAGCTACCTAGTCTGCCGTGTTGCCTGATAACTGGAACAGCTGAAAGTTACCTGACAACTGGTGCCATCACTTCCAGCACCTTGGCTATAGTTCCCCCATGCTTGTTTTTTGGTGAACAAAGTTGTAGATCGCTAGAACCCACGTACCTTTGCTACATGGTTTATGACTGACAAACTACACAAAACAGCTTTTGTCAACTCATAGGTTCATGTTATACGATTAACAATATTCAATGCAGAAACTGTCTATCATCGACAGTAAAACCATTTATTTTCTGGAGAAACACTAGATACATTATTAGTTGGGTTGGTTTTTTTATTCAACGCAAGCCATTAAGAACAAGTTATCTTTATCCGTATGTGTGGAGCTACACAGGAAAACTGTGCAACGATGCGGCCACAAGCTTTCGGGATTGGAGCGATTCTACCGATCTTCTGAGCGAATCGCTGTATACGGGCACAGGAAACTAACTTGGTTTCCTTCACCGCAGTCTTCAAAGGCAACATTTAATTTAGACTCCGAAGCCACCTCTTGGCATACTTGCACTGAGCACTCAGTATCCTGCAAGTGATTTTATTACGGCCTAAGTTGACTCAGATGGTTAGCACTTTAAAGGAACACAACTGCAAGAAATCAGTTAATTAGAAGAAATCGATAATGCAGCATGGTCAGGTTTGTGTATTACTCTTTCAGGTCAGTTGAAAATCAATGTGCCTGATGAGTTCGTGTTCATCGGTGCTTGTATTCACGGAAACAGCAATTCCATCTAACCGAGATAGTTTATTACCGTTGATGGATAACCGGAGTCTGCATTCTTTTGTCCTAAATCCAGTGGTCGCCCATCAGCATATCGTGATCAACTTGTCTCAGTCCAGTTTCCGGATAAGTGCAGGTCATTTTTTGAGTCACCCAGAATTGTGTTACTACTCAGCGCTTCTCTTGGTGGATTCCAAATTTTGTGTACTAATAGTGTTGCTATTATTCAGCGTTCGGTTGATTACCGCCGGATTTCAGTGTTTTGCCTCGTTTTCTGAGGTTGTATGGAGATGCTTGAACAGGCCGGATTATCCTCCCTCTGTCAGTCAGTGGGAGTATCCTGCAAAGGTTTTCATCTGTGCGTGTCTGCTCTATGGTTCAATATTCCCGCGTTGGTAGCTCCCACGCTTCCCTTGTTGTTATATCACACCAGTGTTGGACGAACGATAGAAATGCAAATGAAGATAAAACATCCGTCCCACACAAACACTCCTAGGGGCCTTAATCTCGGATAGCTATCGGCTACTCTGGGTGGAACATCTGCTGTTGCGAACAGTATATTTTCGTACAGACTTTACTGTCATTTACAACGATACATACAATACATGTTTGGAACATATGCGTGAACTATAGTTATGTCTGGACTTATTTTTAAAAAAAGTTAAAAGACATGACGTCCTCGTCTGATGGATATGAACTATCGTGATTACTCAGGTGTTAGGACGTGAATTTGCCAATCCTGGCATTTCGACTGCCCCCCTCCCGTCTAGGTTTGGACAGCGCGGCTGTCTCTCAGCTCTTGTGCTTTCTTAGGGTAGAATGGCAGTTGGGTACCGAAGGTGTGTTACAGCTGAACGATTATTTTTTATTTGGTAGACAGCGGATTTGCAACAGGAGAGGTTAGCGGCATGCGGCGAAGCCAAATCGGAAGCTGGTTTACACCTCCATAAACAGGTTTCCTACTTCTCCGTTTGAATCACGTTGAAATGGCAACTTATAAGTGCCTTTTTTCCGTACGACGACTGGTTTACGCATCAAAGGCTGGATCTTCATATTTTATGAACGTGAACGAACTGGTGTTGTAAGATAATGGAGGCCTTGATGCAGTCCACTTGGTTGTATGTTTGTGGAGCAACCACAATTAGCCACTCGAGCGGCGATAGCGTGTGCCATATGACACGTACGAGCACCACGTAACCCACAGGATCACAGGAGCCATACGCCATAACCTTCAGTAGCCAATCGTTTCTTCATAGGAATCACTACCAGCGTCACGTGTTTGGTTCAGCTTCCACTACATTCAGGTTACTTCTGAGGCTCAGTGACCTATCATTGAACTCCACAACGAAGCTTTGCAACGTTTACCACATTGATTAGACAAGCTGTTTCGGTGGAACGGACTTTCTCTAAGTCACTATTCTGAACAAAATAATAAATCATTCAGCTGTAGCACCTTTTCGGCGCCTAACTGCCATGCCACCCGAAGGTTGCACGAGGGCTGGGATACTGCCAGGTTACCCAAGCCTAGACAGGGCAAGTCGAGAGGCAGAGGTCAGGTTCGAACCACGGACCTTCCGGTGGTCCATCACCACACATCACGTGGAAGTAAGCTAGGACAGACCTAGCATCCATCCGATGTATATTGTGTAGCGTCTCTAACCAAAAACATATATTCATGCTTTACAACAGTGCAGCGCTCAATTCCATCCCCTGTGGTTGCTTGAATGCCCCATCTTTAAAGTGAGCCCAACTAATCTGTTTGTGGGAAGATTCTGAGGCTCAGCTTGGAACTTGAGTTATACTCAAGACACTTGTAATTTCAACCACTGCCAGCTGTGACGCAATGCTTATTCGAAGGTTTGAATGTCATTTCTGGACTATGAGGCTCATAGGGTTGATGCATGATTCTTTAAGCATGAGCTTCTGTCGGCCCAGATTAGGATTTCATTTCATGTTACTGATGTCACCGCGAATTGGTGCAGCGGTTGCTTAGATACTCCTAATAATAACGTATTGATGACGTCAGAGAAATCGATTTGGGGATGGGAGAAAGAAACGTTGACAGTTGGGGCGACTTTTTGGCCCACAGGTTTTTCAATACCAGTGAGTCGCTCAAGAATTGTCAGGATTAATTAGAATCCGGAATGCAAGTGTCAACCTCCGACACGCTTGGAAATAAATGTTTAATGGTATCAGTCTTTTAGTGTTAGAGAATGTGGCGAATGTGTGGACTTGCTTGGTCGCTGTCCTTGTGTCCGTTCTCCTAGCAGTTTGTGGCCTTTGAGGCAGGAAGTCTAGCCGCGTATCTGGTTTTCTTTACGCACTCGCAGATGTCCTGAGCACTGTTCCTTCTAAACTCCGAAGGGAATAAAACGTCCATTCGTGGTACCCACGAATGGTTGTTCAGATTATTTTTGAATGACTCCCTCTGGGTTCTTTTCGTGTGTGGTCGGCTGCAGTGCACTAGATGCTTGAGTTTCGAACCGTTAGTTGAGTAGGAGTATCACATGAATTTTCCCTGCTTGTATTCTGCGTCTAGGTGTGTTTGCTGTGAAGAGACCTCATCCCGATCTGGTGGTCTGTGTACTTCTATGACCCGTTGATGATTTCACTTTAACACCCGTAAGCATTTGCACAAAGGTCTGACTAACGCGGTCCCTCAGCCAATAGCTGTCCGAATGCCATTCAATGCCTGCTGACCAATCCCCTCGTTGGTTTCCTATGTACAATTAAGAGTAAATTCAAGCCAAGCTCACCCTGTCAGCAAAATTCCATAGTTTTAGCCAGCAATGTAGATAACCGCCTGACACTAGGCAGTAACGATCAAATCAGCAGCCGGTTGGTTGTGTCTTTATTTTTGACTGATTTTGTACGTTTCCGGTAACCTCATCGGAGTAGGTGAAAGTGGTCTCTTGAGATGTTTTACTCGATCTCCTAGATTTTCTTCTCCGGTTGACTTTCACAGCATTCTGCATCGCTGGGTAATGCGTATTTTATCCGTTTATCCTCGAAATCCAGTTTGGAACGGTCAAACCCGTTCTCAATTATATACTTACGTGGTCAAACCGAACGGGTGGTTTTGTAGTACCTGTGGGGTCGGATCTTGGAAAGCTGTTCCATAAAAAAGCTTTCGGTGTCACCGGGATTTATCGGGTGTCTATAGGCAGAATATCCATGCAGGTGTAGGTTGGGTTTCCCACGTCTTTAACCGTGGTTTATGGCGCCCAACAACTGGCTTGCATAGCTGGTAATTCTATTCAGATGCACCCGTTGGTTCCGACATCATAATACAAGAGTAACGTGAAAAACTCTCATTGCGAATGGACCCTTCACGAAGGGATACTTTCTGGCCATTAGCTTGTATTGACTGTCTGGCATCCGAATCAGACCGCTGGACACTTGTGTATAGTAGAAAGCTACAGATGGCATATTCTGAGCCAGATGTGCTGTTGTGGCTGAGGCCTTGACGGCTGGCGAAAGTACAGAAACCTGTTGGAAGTCGTCAGCCCGCCAAACATGATAGCTGGCGTCATCCGCCAATTACATTAATTTTCAGCAGTTTAACTCACCCCCTCCAGTGTTACACCTTGCAGTTCTTACCTGGGTACCACCCATTATCACACCATTATCAAGATGGTAATGGTGAACTAGCTGCATCGTACTGTGATCAATGCGGTTGTTGTCCTTATGGTGACAATGTTGGTTTTTGTCACAACACCGTCAAACACACACTGTCATTTCTGGCACACAAAGTTTATCAAGTGTAGCGCTTGTTTAAGAATTCTGTCGGAGGAATTGTTCCATAACTAATTTGTTGTCACTTGCTTGCAATTACGAGAAATGTACGACAGTGAACCAGCTATGTGAATCTTAAACACCAGTAAAAAAACGTGTATATCGTGGAATTTATACGGTTGTTGATCTAAGAACCAGGATAGGTTGCGCATTGCAGCATCTCGGAAGCACTTGGAAGCCGTGCTTGGCCTAAGTGATTTTGAGTAAATTCAATACCTTCTCGCGGACTTGGTAGTGCTTCAACACGTGCTCCAATACATCCTGGCTGTACTTCCTCTCCCCAGGTCAAACTCTTTTCTTGTCTGCTGCTGTTTACTACGTCTACCTCATAGACTCGACATGCATTTGTACTCCCTCATGAATTTCTAACTCTTGATTTCTCGAACCAATTTGGTCGGCCATCCTTTGCGCGCTCTTTTTGACCATTTTGCGTTAGCACGTGTTATACCCAGGCATGTGTCGCAAACTAAGGTCGATTTTCCATCTTCTCCGCGCTTTCTTTGGACTTGCACTACTTCGTGCAACAGTTTAGACGGAAAACCTCATAATTTAAGGTTTGTACCCCTTTTATTACGTCTTTTATACATGTATTGCCGCATCTTTTGATAAATCTCAAGAATTCACAATTGCTGGCTTGCGATTTTGCGCGTCACTCAAGTAGGCCTTCCTGAATACGTCGAAGTAGTCTACACTGGCACTAATCTTTTTTCCTTTTCTTCGAAACAGCTGATTGTTGAAGGGGATATACTGGAGAGAACCCACAAGACATGGGTTGCAGAACCCTCGAACTCGTGAGTGTGTGGTTGTTTATTATTTCAGAATGCATTAACAACGTGGATGAATATCCAAAATCGCATTGTTTTATTTGCATAATATGCTTGCTTTCGTCGACCTGGTAGAATGTGTGGGGGACAAGTCCGGAGTGCGTTAACCGTCTTGAGTGACCAAGTTAATGGTGTTCCTGACCGCCTACATCGAGACGGGTTTTTAACTCAGCATCTATCGACGAACTGAGTGAAACATGTCGGATCGGGTAGATCAGGGTCTCTGCTCTTGTAATCGTGGGAAACACAGTGTGCAATTGGTCCCGTTTGTACGTTCCTCAATACTGCGGTTGGTATAAGCTCTACCACAAACCAGAATGCCCCAATTTTTTTCAAACGCGGCTTTTACCAAGACTTGTGACGATGCCATCCACTTCAGAAGCACTATTCAGTTCGGTGATTTCTCGGGTCGGCTTACCTACGAATGCCGGCATGGCCTCTTCCCGATGGAAAATATTTCTGGACGCGAACGTTCTTGGCGGTAACCTGCACACTACTTGTGGCATTTTGCTGAATATACTGATAAGACACACTATGGGAAGCTGTCATCTTTGGCGCTTTAGCCGCTTCGGTACCTCGGCAAAGAGCAGCGTCTGAACGCCGCAACATACGTTTGGGAAGTACTTGCCAATGAATAAAGTGTCATCGGCTAGAGCAGGTTGGATAAGGATCCCCGGATTACCGTATTTCCACTGGATATTCCGTCCTGTAATTGTCTATGCAAAAAGCCGAAAGGCACTGTACAGCTGTTTGAGCCTTACTGGGGATCGCCAGCAGTTTTGACGGTTAACCGTCCAGTCACGGCGGCTGACCAGTAGTGTGATTAACTCGAATTTAGACGGGATATAGCTCCACTCATCCTTTAATCACACAATACATTTCATGCGTAAATGGCTCATCGAGTGACGGCTTTTCAGACTGGAGTTTCACTTATCGTACAGATTATTCTTCCAGTGAAGAACTTATTAATAACTAGTTTGAGAATTTTCGGTAGGGGATTCATCTCTTGAGTGAAACCAACCTACACTGAGGAACCGAGAAGCATTACATCGGGCTTACGCAAGCAGGTCATAGTTATGATGAATAAGTGCACCATTGTGCACGTGGTTCTCTTCGACAGTATCTAGGACGTGGATATATTTGGCGCGGAGTTTATGCCAGCCGATCTGACAACTGACCGACCTTTAATAGCAGTTGAATAATGCTTTTCATTTATTGATTTTACCGACCTGTTAGAATTCGATGTAAGCCAGTAACATGGTTGTATTACAGCCTTAGACTACATACAACGGGCAGATCTGACGGATACAACCATTGTTGTCTGCACAGTTCGGTAGTTAATGGAATGTTACGATAAAAAAAAGTAATTTTCTTGTCATTTGGCTCATTCCGACTGACAAAATACCGCGCGTTTTTGCAATGGCTACTGAGTATCTACAAGCCTTTCTGTAAGTTGTTTCGTTAGGTCACGATGTAGGGCATCCACTCGCGAATCACATCCTGGGGTGTTTTCACATTTCGCGTTCCTTTAATTGACCGGTTTAACAACGATCGCCTACCAGCTTTTGCTCTCCTACGCTGCGTGATGCTTGGAGATCGCACCCTGTTTGCTTTATCCACGTTTGAACAGGTAGGGTGGAAAATCCAATGAAACTGGTCGCACCTTCAGACTCCTATTATATTGATGCGTTGAAAGTACGCGCAGATATAACTCAAATGAGAGCAATTAAAAAAAGGGTTTTTGAGTTGAAAAAATAGGAATGCAGTATGTGTTACTTGCAATGCAAAATGGGTAGTACAGTGAATCGCATGATGACTTGTTTGTTAGGTGATGCCAATACGTTTTACTCCCGATATGGTAATTCTTCTAATTGGCACCCATTGTCAACTGCACTATTCGCAAGTACTAGTGGTTCCGGCACAATCAATCGAAGCATTGGAAAGAAAAACATTCCACCGACAGATTCTTACATGATAGCTCTCTGACGACTGGTGACCGTAAACAAACAGCCATCATTTTGGCACACCTGTGGGACAATTTTGACACATTTGCTGTACACTGTTCAAAAACAGATCGTTTCTGAGGATTTTACTCTTTGTCCCTAACACTTCTTGTACCATATTTCAAGGACGACGATGAAGTCCATCCCAAAATTATGAATTATATCTTGTATGTGTACTATTATATATATATATATATCGGTATATCTGTATTCGACCGTTTCCTGTAATTCATCCACAGACGTTCTCGCGGTAACCTCGGTCATCTTCGCCTCATTTCGAACCTCCTGACTGCTGTGATCGGGCCGTGTAAAACTCCAGCGGAACCAGATCCCGCACTGATTGGTGACGAGCTGAATTTGGTCATCACTGCGGATCACCTGAGTGCAGTTGCCACAAATGGTTGCACGTATGAATCAAAGACAAATCCTGATCTGTGTCTCTATATACGTACCGGTCAGTTTTTCATCGATAGCTGCCTTTTTTTCTTTTTCAATGCAAAACGGGTTCATCCACATACTGGTGTCTCAGATCATATTAAAGATTGTGACTTTCGTACATTGCTTCACAACAGGTATAGGGGCTTGGTGACTTTCCTCAGCAAAATAGCTGGTATATTTGCACTCATTTGCAAGCTTGAATAGTATTATTTCAACCAAATTTTAACCAAATCTTCCTCGTCTTAATATTCTTTCAACTAAGTTAGTTGCACAAAGGCAGCCTCATACTTCAGTCGAAACAATATTTCAGATATCGAATATTACCTTGGTGCAACACAACTCATAAGGTTAATGTAAACTGTTTAGTAACATTTTTGGGCATAGTCCCGGAGTTCCTATCAATCCCAAATGAATGTCAAATTGTAGTTAGGTGGATTTGTACACTAATTTGCAAGTAAAGGTTCCGTAAGGTGCAATCGAATCTCTCGCCAACAGCATTGTAATTTGCCATTGGCAATGTATCTCCCAAGTGAACAATTTGGTGTTTAAGCAATACATGAGTATACTGGAAAATCGGGTACCATTCGTGTCCGATAGGCCCCATGTTGGACGAATTTGGCAGTAGGCTGTCGAATAGTCTTAACTCACCTTGTAAGCCGTGTTCTTTCAAGAAAAATGCTCGATAGTGTTGGATGAAATTCACATCTTAGTACGTATAGTGCGAATCCTACCGAATTCCTCTACACCGAGGATGTTGTAGGCGAATCATATCGAGCCGGAACTGGTGCACCTGTTGGGAGAGTCATTTTTTCAGCGTATGACCCGCAAAGCTACAGCGGATTTGATAAATAAAGCAATTAAATGCGAGAAACTCTATCATTAACTGGAAATGACATTCAAATAGCTTGGATAAGTATCCTTTTCTTGGGAAATGAAGTGACATTCATCTCGTAAAAGTTGACCGGATTGCAATAACTTGTAGTTCTGGTCTGTAAAAGTTCAAAGCTTATGAAAGGTCAGAATATTAGATTCCACGCCCAACGTTTGAACAAGATTTGTTTGATGATTGCATATTTCGTTCCATACTGCATCTGGAGGGCTGTTTTATCTTTCTGACTCTAATGCAGTCATCATCCTCAGTATCCCTACAAGGAAACTCGCATTATTCCTTGATTGCGCACAACCGTAACCTGTCATATCAGATTTGAATGAACGGATAAGGCCTTCAGTCTAGCAGCGAGAATGATTGGTTGAATCTCGAGGGTTCATAAAAACAAAGTGGATTTGGGGGGGGGCAGCTGATTTGAATGGAGCATAAATATTACACGCTAAGAGTATTTGAAAGCGAACCAAGGTGAACGCCAATTGGTGGAAATTTATCATAAAGGTTCTGTTGATGCTTATTTAAAGGCGGTTGACATTTCATAGTTGTGCACCTCCCTCTTAGTAACAATCGTCTTGGGTTTTAAATTGAAGACCATCGTGTTAACGGGGTTAAATGACTCTCGAGTATTCTCAAAACCATCCTTGTTGAACGATGACCTCTCCCCGAAGAATATTGCGGCGAATTTACTGATCGGAAAGTCTGTGGTTCTAACCCGACCTTGCCTCTCGAGGAAATTTATCATAAAGGTTCTGTTGATGCTTATTTAAAGACGGTTGACATTTCAGAGTCGTGCACCTCCCTCTTAGTAACAATCGTCTTGGGTTAACGGGGTTAAATGACTCTCGAGTATTCTCAAAACCATCCTTGTTGAACGATGACCTCTCCCCGAAGAATATTGCGGCGAATTTACTGATCGGAAAGTCTGTGGTTCTAACCCGACCTCTGCCTCTCGACTTCCCCTGTCTTGGCTTGGGAAACCTGGCAGTATCCCAGCCCTCGTACTTCCTTCGGGTAATATGGCAGCTAGGCACGCGAAGGATGTTACAGTTGAACGATTTGCATTTGTCCCCAAGAATATCATAGGTCTGTCGGAATTACCATTCAACCCTTGATGCTTCTGAGTTCGTCTGTATATTTGTGTGAAACGTCATATCAATAGTCCTGCTTCTTTATGAGACCAATATCTGGAACTCGGAGCTATGGATGGCAAATCCCACAGAGCACCTTCGTTTCGGGCGACTTTATTTTCGTAGGATTGTTGTACTATGCTTTCAAATTCTCGTTTATCTGAAAATCGTCTTCTCGCTCCACAATCCAGACATTCCTGCCGATGCTTGGGCTAACTGGTGCGAGTTCGTATCCGGCCCTCTGGCTGAAGCTAACGAAAAGTCCTTCATTAATTTTGTGAGTCCGCAACCTTGATGCGTTTATCATAACTTTTCAAGTACCCGCCTTTCTCCACATCCAATCACATGTATTTTCTTAATATTCCTTGCAGGCTGAATTCCCCAATTCCGTTTCCTCCAGCGACCACACTGCAATGGACTACAAACCCTCTGACATGGCCATCTCCCAGGCCTTGCAGAACGTGAGTATCCCCATTTTCTCCTTAAAACTTATCGAAATAAGTCATCTTAGACTTGCCCCCTTTAATCGTTCCAGTGCGTTATCATAGAACATGATTGCCCCACCTATGTCATGATACACAGTTTTCACACAGCTATCCATCTTATTTGTCACGCCCCTCTCCAAGTCAACCATTCAACAATCTCTGACATGTTAACCATTCGCTCTGTACATGTAGTCAGTGCTACTCGTGAGCGCCGTGAGCATAGGTCTTGTTCAAACTGGAATAGAATTCTGAGTTCACCAAAAGTCGTCAACATCCGCCGAAACGATACGATCGCTGGTGTGTGGCTAAACGGCCTTTTGCACCGTGGTTAGTGGCACTCTCAGCCGATACGTGCATAGCTATCAATTTGTTGTGACATTTCGGTTAATGGATGGTTTCGCCGGCTCAGCATAGTCATCTGTGAATATCCGGTGTGAATTAATTACGTTGTATGTCCTCGTGGACAATATGCAAATACTCCCATCGGTAAACCAGAGGTGCCTTGTTCGGCATTTGTTTCTGCTTAGGTCAGTGTGTGTCTGTGTCAGGTTCGCTACATCGTTCACGATCTTTTCAAAACATCCAGTGGTCATCAGTCTCTTGTATCGAAATAACTAAACTGGCCGGTGTGGTAAACCTGCCTGGGTAGTCTGTTCGTGGGGTCCACCCTACTTATGTCAACTCGCATTTGATCGTTGATCAGGCAGTAGACGATGACACGATCCCCGCTCTACACGTTACCTCAAGTGAAGGACTGTCTCTCCTTCAGACACTTGAGTGAAGCAGTGGGAAGTCCTATCCCTGGATGATTCGCTTCAGGAAAGAATTCGTCCATTTCAGGAAACTTTGGAAAACAGGTGGTAAATTTACTGCTGGGAACATTTCGCCTTTGACCCCTTCGCCATCTTACCAGACTGGTCAAATTTTAAGGAAGAAAAGCCACTCAGCTGGCTAACAACGTTAACTATCGACCAAACCCACATGAATTCGGGCAGGTCCATAGTCTGATTATTCTTCACGGAGAACTCTTTTTTAGTGTCGTTTGCCTTTTTTGTCGACCTGCGCTAAGGCGAGTGGTTTAAAGAGGAAGCCTACATTAATTTCTGTCGGTTATGTTCTCTGCTTCGGATCGAAATTACTTATGCTGACCGGAAGTCCGCTACACATCACATCCCCACTCAGTTTAGCGAAAACCGTTAGCCACACGTTCAACAGCTCTACACTGTGGGATGCTTGCCCTGCCGTGCGAATCGTCGCTGTCATCTCGAAATTCAGCGATGTTGCATTTCCGAAAGTCGTATTTGATGTTATGCGTACAATCTCTTGTCTTTTGAATTACCTCAGTAGATAACGCGACATTTTTCCTTCCTGAAGTGTTCTTTTAATGTCTTTATGCTCAACGCCCTTCTAATAACTATATGGAATATCCGTTTTACCAATCCATTCCTTACTGGGCCTCGATGCCGGGGCCTGTACGCTTCCTGATTGCTGTCCAATTAAACCCACTGTCTGTTCACTTTCTAGAGGGGGCGAGATGGTCCGGAAGGTCCGTGGTTCGAACCCGCCCTCTGCCTCTCGACTACCCCTGTCTAGGCTTGGGCAACCTGGCAGTATCCCAGCCCTCGTGCTTCTTTCGGGTAGCATGGTAGCTAGGCACCGAAAGGGTGTTGCAGCTAAATGTTTTTTTTTCACTTTCTAGAGCTGTATTTTCTATCTCAATTTAGACTAGTTCTCTGTCGACCTCTTCTGTACTAAACCCCTTTGACTCTATTGAATGTTGATTAGGCTATAGCAACGTACTAGCCTCCGGATGGTCTAAGAATATTTAGTTAATATAGTACCCATCATCAACTTTGGCCCTAACGAACACAGTGGCATTAGATTTTCGTGTCCCAAACTTTCCACTTAACCAGTTACTACTAAGGCCAGAGATTCTATTGTTCTTCCCTAGCCTATCGGTCGTAGAACCAAGAAACAAAGGGGTTCTAGCCTACACTGTTTCGGGCTGCAAGTTCGAGGATATTTGATCGACTGGCGCACTATTTTATTCAAAACTAAACGTTGCCTAACACTCAGCCTACTGGTTTCTATCTAAACTTTTCCATAGCGCTGACATCTTGATTGGTTTCTGGGTTTCTCTAGCTGACTGATGCTGGCGAAATTTCGGAGAATGTGTAATACTCGCTGAACACATCTCCACAGTTGCAATGCAATTGCTTAGCTGGAGCACACTCGGTTAATGTTATCTACGTGGCACTGGAAGGGATTTTTCTTAACGATAGCAGCTTAACCAAAAGTTAACTTCAGGGCACCATTCTGACGTGGTCTGAGGTGATTTCTCAACTCTACATATCTCCGGTGTATTTGGGCTTATGAACGTGTCCTAAATAGTTCTGTATGTCGAGGCTCTGATGGTGCTGAGATGTTATCTAGGTTCGACTAGTTACATTTTTGTTCTAAACTAACCTCACTGTCTACAAATCCTCAGTTTTTCCGATTTGATTCTGAAGGTGGTCTGATCTTGTACTGTGGACGTTCCGAATAGTCTCATCATCATCATCAAAGACAGCAACATCAAT